>NW_016869327.1:0-954 GCF_001698545.2 Rhinopithecus bieti | reverse complement strand
AACTCTGAGATGATTATATACATCACAAAGCAGTTTCTCAGAGAGCTTCTTTTTAGTTTTTATCTGAGGATAAATCCTTTTTAACCATAGGATTCAATGCACTCTCAAATAACCCTTTGAAAGTTCCACAAAAACACTGTTAGCAAACTGCTCCATGAAAACACAGGGTAACTCTGTGAGGTGAATTCACACATCCCAAAGAACTTTCTCAGAAAGCTTCTTTCTAGTTATTATCTGAAGATATTTCCTTTGTCACCTAAGGCTTCACGGCCATCCAAAATATCCCTTCTCAGATTCCCCAAAAACAGTGCTACCAAACTGCTCCATGAAAAGAATCATGTAACTATGTGAAATGAATGTACACATCATAAGGCAGTTTCTCAGAAACCTTCTTTTTCGCTTCTTTCAGTGGGTATTTCCTTTGTCACCATAAGCTTCAATGTGCTCCAAAATATCCCATTGCAGATTCCAAGAAACCAGTGTCACCAAATTGCTCAATGAAAGGAACAGTGTAAATCTGTGAGTTGAGTTCACACTTCACAAAGCAGTTTATCACAAAGCTCCTTTTTGATTTTTATCTGATTATACTTTCTTTGTCAACATTGACTTCAATGCACTCCCAAATATCGTATTGCAGATTCCATGAAAACAGTGTTAGCAAATTGCTCAATGTAAAGAATGGTGTAACTCTGTGAGATGAATTCACACATCACAAGGAACTTTCTCAGAAAGCATTTTTCTAGTGTTTATCTGAGTGTATTTCCTTTGTCACCATAGGCTTCAATGTGATTATCTCATCCTTCAATGAGAATATCCCTTCTCAGTTTCCCCTAAAACAGTACTACCAAACTGATCCATGAAAACAATGGTGTAACTCTGTGAGATGAATCAACACATCAAAATCAGTTTCTCAGAAAGTTTCTTTCTGTTCTAGGTTTTATATGAAGGTATTTC
>NW_016869326.1:0-1167 GCF_001698545.2 Rhinopithecus bieti | reverse complement strand
AACTTCTCATTGAAGCTCATTTTTATTATCAATGGCTTGATATTATTATTTTAAATAAATGAATTTGACATATAAAATTCTAAGTTTATAGATTATTATTACTAACTAAAAAAAAATTGCTTTCAAATTTGCCTCTTACCTGCAAATGAGGCAGGTGTATTGGGAGTAAAATGTTCTATTTTCCTGTGGCTAGTGGTAAACATTTCTTGAATCTTTGGCTCTTAGAAGTTCTTTGCTTCTTGCAGTAAGTCACATTAAGACTGAATAATTTATGTTAAATTCATTGTTAAAAGCTGGGGGTGGTGGCTCACACCTGTGATCCAGCAGTTTGGGAGGCTGAGGTGGGTGGATCACTTGAGCCTAGGAGTTCAAGACCAGCCTCGGCAACATGGTAAAACCCCATCTTTGCAAAAAATAAAAAAAAAAAAAAAATAGCCAGGCTTTGTAGTGCATGCCTGTAGCCCCAGCTGCTAGGGAGACTGAGGCAGGAGGATTGCTTGAGTCCTGAAGGTGGAGTCAGTCTGCAATGCCCGAGATCATGCCACTGTACTCCAGCCTGGGTGACAGAGGAAAACCCTGCCCCAAAAAAAAAAAAAAAAATTCACTGTTAAAATCTTCTATGCATAGATATTAAGAAATACGTACTTCCACTAAAAATACTACCCAAATAATATATTACAAATTATATTAATTGAGAGTTATAAATAAGCTGGAAAATAAGCTAGAAAATATAGTAAATGTTATTTATTAAACATTCGTAAAATGCATTTTTCCAAGTCAGTGTCCCTTCATTTAAAATCAAAAACTATGGCTCAAGCCTGTAATCCCAGCACTTTGGGAGGCCGAGACGGGCGGATCACGAGGTCAGGAGATCGAGACCATCCTGGCTAACACGGTGAAACCCCGTCTCTACTAAAAAACACAAAAAACTAGCTGGGCGAGGTGGCAGGCGCCTGTAGTCCCAGCTACTCAGGAGGCTGAGGCAGGAGAATGGCGTGAACCCGGGAGGCGGAGCTTGCAGTGAGCTGAGATCCAGCCACTGCACTCCAGCCTGGGTGACAGAGCGAGACTCCGTCTCAAAAAAAAAATAAAAATAAAAATAAAATCAAAACTAAAATGTTTAATATTTTACTTTTACAGTGAATAAGAATAATGTTACTTATCATT
>NW_016869325.1:0-1104 GCF_001698545.2 Rhinopithecus bieti | reverse complement strand
TTTTTTTGAGACAGTCTTACTCGTCACCCAGGCTCAGATGCAATGGCAAGATCTTGGCTCACTGCAACTTCCACTTCCCGGGTTCGGGTGATTCTCCTGCCTCAGCCTACCGAGTAGCTGGGATTACAGGCACTGGTTACCATGCCTGGCTAATCTTTTTTTTTTTTTTTTCTTTAATACAAAGATGAGGTTTCACCATATTGGCCAAGCTGCTCTTGAACTCCTGATCTCAGGTGATCCACCTGTCCCCCAAAGTGCCATGCCCAGCTAATTTTTAAATTGAGACCAGGTCTCCCTGTGTTGACCATGCTGATCTTGAACTTCTAGGATCAAGTGATCCTTCTGCCTGGGCCTCCCAAAGTTCTCGAATTCCAGGCACGAGCCATCGTGGCTGGCCTGATTTTTTAAAAGAAACAGAAATTTGGATTTTATTGTGAAATCTCCCCATCTTAGTATATTGGATTTCATTATTTTTACATCCGGCAAATAATGTGTCAATGTCAAAACAAGGTTTGAGGGAGGTGCAGCTCACACATGAGTGTGAAAACCCAGTCATCACGTTTATGAACTACAAAAGGATCTAGATTTAATTATTTAAAACACATCTTGGCCAGGCCCGGTGGCTCACGCCTGTAATCCCAGCACTTTGGGAGGCCAAGGCAGGTGGATCATCTGAGGTCAGGAGATTGAGACCATCCTGGCCAACATGGTGAAACCCTGTCTCCACTAAAAATACAAAAATTACCTGGGTGTGCTGGTGTGAGCCTGTAGTCCCAGCTACTCAGGAGGCTGAGGCAGAAGAATCACTTGAACCCAGGAGGCGGAGGTTGCAATGAGCCGAGATCACGCCACTGCACTCCAGCCTGGCGACAGAGTGACTCTGGCTCAAAAAAAAAAAAAAAAAGACATTCTATTGGTCAATACTATATAAGACAAGCAAAACATTTGCTGGTCAGGTGATGAATGGTGAATTCTGCTTTCATCACAGTTACTAAGTGTCAAGCATTCAACCACAATTTATTGAGACTTCCATGCAGACCTTTGTGGAAAGCAAAGCACTGGGGAGAGATTCCATGAACATCATTCATTTAAACACCCGTTTGT
>NW_016869324.1:0-219 GCF_001698545.2 Rhinopithecus bieti | reverse complement strand
AGGCGGATCACAAGGTCAGGAGATGGAGACCTCCTGGTTAACAGGGTGAAACCCCGTCTCCACTAAAAATACAAACATGAGCCGGGCGTGGTGGCGGCGCCTGTGGTCCCAGCTCCTCGGGAGGCGGAGGCAGGAGAATGGCGGGAACCCGGGGGGCGGAGCTTGCAGGGAGCCAAGATGGCGCCGCTCACTCCAGCCTGGGCCACAGAGCCAGACTCC
>NW_016869323.1:0-219 GCF_001698545.2 Rhinopithecus bieti | reverse complement strand
TTTACCTCAAGCTATAAAAAGCAAGTGCACGCATTGTTTGGGGCCCTCTTGAATGCTGTGTTATGGAGGGACCAAGTTCGAACTTGCATTAAAGATCCTTGCCGCTTGGCTTTGACTCCGGACTCTGGTGGTCTTCTTCGGGGAATAAACGGTCTGGGCATAACAGTTACTTCCTTTATTCTACTAGATTTGGGTTTAGTTTGTTCTTTTCTAGTGTGT
>NW_016869322.1:0-217 GCF_001698545.2 Rhinopithecus bieti | reverse complement strand
ACAGATAAACTAAAGATGTTTTGTCTACTTAAAACATCATTTCTACAATAGTGAGATATTGTACTATAAGTAAATTAATGCCTCTAAAAATTAAGATGTGGTGTATTCATAAATTGTTTAATCCTCTATGGAATGCTAGTATATGACAGTTTAAAATAAGCAGTATACAAAATATGCCCCAAATAAGAAAAGATGCTAATTTGCCCTCGGTTGTATT
>NW_016869321.1:0-1237 GCF_001698545.2 Rhinopithecus bieti | reverse complement strand
CCCAGAGCCAGGCCTGCGTGTGAAGCTCTGTTGGCCCCGCGGTGGTATCCGATAACACCGTCTTCATTGTGTGCACCTCCACCCTGTCCCACCTTCCTACTCCGCTACAGGGCTTCCCAGATCATCTCCCAAATGAAGGACATGCACCGATCCTTGTCTCAGGTCTTATTTACAGTTTCTGTTCACATCCAATGTATAGACTTGCGTTGTGGATGTGAAAGAGCCAGGAACAAAGGATTTCCCCCGCTTCGTGTTTATTTTATTTTGCTCCCAGTATATGCTCAGATCTAAGTCAAAAGAGGTTCAAGAGCAATGTTCTTTAATGCAGTTCAATGATACTCATCCAGTACTTGGAAACACAAGGTAGCACCGATTTTCTCTCTCTGTCTTTCTCTCTGCATACATCCTAGGCTCCTGCTGTTCAGAGATTATGTGCTGGTTAGGAAGGCACCCTGATACAGTGCTTGGCGATGTGTTCAAAGATGATAAACCAGTGAGTAGCACAAGTTTCCCAAGCGTATGAGGGCCCCTAAAGCAAGGGATCTATTTTAGTTGGGAAGGTGTATCAGCCTATTCTCACACTGCTAATAAAGACATACCTGGGACTGGGTAATGTATAAAGGAAAGTGGTTTAATTGACTCACAGTGCCACAGGGCTCAGGAGGCCTCAGGAAACTTACAATCATGGCAGAAGGGGAAGCAAACACATCCTTCTTCACATGGCAGCAGCAAGGAGAAGTGCAGAGAAGTTCTCATGAGAACTCACTCAGTGTCATGAAAACAGCATGAGAGTAATCACCCCTGTGATTCAATTACCTCCCACCGGGTCCCTCCCATGACACGTGGGGATTATGGAAACTACAGTTCAAGTTGAGATTTGGGCGGGGACACAGCCAAACCATATCACAATGTAAACTTTTAACAAGGAAAAGGGTTTTAGGGTTGGGCATGGTGGCTCACACCTGTAATCCAAGCACTTTGGGAGGCCAAGGCAGGTGGATCACTTGAGGCCAGGAGTTCGAGACCAGCCTGGCCAACATGGTGAAATTCCCCTCTACTAAAAAGAGAAAAATTAGCTGGGTGTAGTGGTGCATGCCTGTAATCCCAGCTACTCAGGAGGCTGAGACAATTGCTTGACCTTGGGACGCAGAGGTTGCAGTGAGCCAAGATCGCACCACTGCACTTTAGCCTGGGCAACAAAGTGAGATTTGGTCTCGAAAAAATAAATAAATAAATA
>NW_016869320.1:0-433 GCF_001698545.2 Rhinopithecus bieti | reverse complement strand
ACTCAGGAGGCTGAGGCAGGAGAATGGCCTGAACCAGGGAGCCAGAGTTTGCAGTAAGCCGAGATTGCGCCACTGTACTCCAGCCTGGGTGACAGAGACACTCTGTCTCAAAAAAAAAAAAAAAAAAGAATAGAAGGATAGACGTTCCTCCCACAGGGTTGGCGTCATCTCCAAGACAAGAACAGTGGAGGCTGGGCATGGGCACATGGCTCATGCCTGCAATCCCAGCACTGTGGGAGGCCCAGGCGGGTGCATCGCTGGAGCCCAGGAGTTCAAGACCAGCCTGGTCAACATGGCAATACCCCGACTCTACAATAAATGTAAAAATTATCCTGGTGTGGTGGTGTGCACCTGTGGTACCAGCAACTGGGGAAGCTGAGGTGGGAAGATTGCTTAAGCGCAGGAGGTTGAGGCTGCAGTGAGCTGTGATGGT
>NW_016869319.1:0-244 GCF_001698545.2 Rhinopithecus bieti | reverse complement strand
AAGAAAACAGTGTTAGCAAACTGCACCACGAAAAGAACAGTGTAATTCTTTGAGATGAATTCACACATCACAAAGGAGTTTCTCAGAATTCTTCGTTTTGGTTTTTATCTGAGGATGTTTCCATTTCCACCAGAGGCTTCAATGTGCTTCCAAATATCCCTTCTCGAATACCACAAAACAGTGATGCCAAAGTGCTCCCCAACAGAAACGTATAACTCTATGAGACAAATGCACACATCACAAA
>NW_016869318.1:0-1233 GCF_001698545.2 Rhinopithecus bieti | reverse complement strand
GGTGCAGGTGGGTGCAGGCGTGGGTGCAGGTGTGGGTGCAGGTTTGTGTGCAGGTGTAGGTGCGGGCATGGGTGCAGGTGTGGATGCAGGTGTGGGTGCAGGTGTGGGTACAGGTTTGTGTGCAGGTGTAGGTGCAGGCATGGGTGCAGGCGTGGGCGCAGGTGTGGGTGCAGGTGTGTGTGCAGGTGTAGGTGCGGGCATGGGTGCAGGCGTGGGTGCAGGTGTGGATGCAGGTATGGGGCAGGTGTGGGTACAGGTTTGTGTGCAGGTGTAGGTGCAGGCATGGGTGCAGGTGTGGGGTGGTGGAGGGCCAGGTGAGGTGTCTGGATTCCACCATTCAATATCATGCAGGCAAGGCGTGCAGGCTCCACGTGGCTCCCTTATGCAGAGCTCAGTGCAGAGCAGGGCAGCCACAGCCAGTGCCTGGAGACACTTTCTGGGCCTCATGCTGAGGCTTGACTGCTGGGGGATCTTTCTAGAACAAAGCTCCTATCACATCTGAACCTGCATCAGAACCATCCAGGCTGCCTGTGGCCCAAAGTCAAGGCCCCCAGGCTGCACTTGGTCACTATCCCTTGGGGTCCCCTTCTCTAGCCACTGGACAGGTCCCAGTCCCCCAAAGGCTCTGCCTGGGCACTCCATTCCCCCGGGCCTTTGTCCCCACTGCTCTCTCTGCTGGGATCCTCAGGCTGTCTTCTGATTGGGCAGAATCTTAGCGGTGACTGACTTCCTGCCCCTTTCTCCAAGGAGCCCAACTACCTCCACCAGTTCTCCTCTGGGCTCCCTTAGTCCTCAGTCCCTCCTCAATCGCCTTGGGCCTTGAACAGGACTCTAAGCATCTCCCTGGCCATGCTGTGTCCTCAGGGCCTGGCAGGCATGAACGCTCCATGAGGTTTGCTGAGTGAGTGAGCAGGACCAAGGAAAGGAGGTGGGCGGGGCGGTCGCGTGCCTACAATCAGCAGGGTGTAGGATATCCCTTTACATCAGGCGAGGAGCTGATAGTGACCAAACCCCTACTGTGTGCTGGGGGCTCAGCCAGGGACCTGATTTTGCCTTCAGTGCTTCCCTTTCTAGATGTTAAATGTATCCAGAGAAACAACCCTGACTGTGCCTGCTCACTGGCACCCTCTTGCATGCACAGGCGTTCTTTCCTCTGCCTTACCTCTGTCTGTCTGTCTCTCTTTCAGCACTCACTCGTCTCTTCCTCCCTGGTGGTCTGGTTTGCGTGCTTAC
>NW_016869317.1:0-1362 GCF_001698545.2 Rhinopithecus bieti | reverse complement strand
TAAAATAAAATAAAATAAAATAAAATAAAATAAAATAAAATAAAATTCCGTGTGGGATGGTCCCCTATGGAAGGCTTGTCAGACTACCATGTGGATTCATACACTATGTGTAGCCTGAACTTGGTTTAGTAGCAGTTGCCCTTTCCTTACCCAGGCTGATCTTTTAATTTCAGAGTTTTTGGAGAGACTGTTCATATCACTGCCTCCCATTTTTTTGAAAAAAACAACTTTTTGTTGTAATTGGTCTCATGTTCTATTATATCAGCCCTGTGTAGGATCCCTGGAACAAACCAAGTTTCATTTTATCCTGTCAAATGTGCACACACCTTGGTATATTCATTATGACAAAATGCAATATTCTTTCTGTGCCACTATTGTTCAGAGTTTGAGATTATGTATTTGTGGCTGTGACCTCAAAAAAATATGCTCTCTGTCTTTTTTCAATATCTACTTGATTACAAATGGAAAATAGCAAATAGAGTATTTAAAGCCCCCTCAGTTCTAGATTTCTGTCTGATCCCAAGATTCCAGCCAGGTAGTGGCCAAGTTCATCACTCAATTATGACTTCAGTTGTAACAGTCCTTCTTAACTTGAGAATGTTTTGATCTTACCCGAATACTATGAAATATTTAACTCTCGTTTAGTACCCAATCTTTATTCCTAGTTTATCAGTGCTTAATGTCCTTTCTTAGTTCTTCAAATATCAGATCTCTTTAGGGTCTTAGCTACTAGAGAATTCTTTCCCTTTTTTGCAGTTTAGGACACTTCCCCCTTCTTCTGGCATTTTAATAACACATTTGTACTTTTATCTATGGCCTCTGAAATTTCGGCTTCTATAAATGACCCATGAAGCCAATTAGCACATTCAAGCACATTCACCATCCACCTCTGTTTGCTATTGTCATCCCCATTGATCACTTACTTTTGTAAACTTCTTAGTCTGTGCCAGGCACTGACTACTTCACCAGAAGTAACATGATTACCAGAAGGCCCTGCCAGACTAGTTGATATAAAGAACAGGAACTGAGTTGAACAGTGAGAATAGAAAATAATTTTTAATTTCTTCCTCCATTATATGATATTCCAGGGGACAAGTTCAAAGAAAAGGCAGAGGCAGATTCATAAAAATTCATGAAACTGGCCAACTCCTTTCATACCTAGAGCTCATTGCTATATATCATATGCTATTAAAGTTTATGCCAAAAAGAAATGTGCCTTCTGAAAATGTGTCAGGTGTATTTTCCAAAGCACAAACCCAATGTTATTAACAACCAGGAATTCATTGTGAATCCCATTCTGCACAGATAGGAGAATAATATAGCTTAGCAAAATTTTGAGTTTGACAGCTTTTGGGAGTTCAA
>NW_016869316.1:0-1104 GCF_001698545.2 Rhinopithecus bieti | reverse complement strand
CCATTTTAAATATGATTTTCTGGGAATTCTTTCTTCAAACTATAGAATATATGTGCATTCGTTTGCTAGGCTTGCTGCAACAAAGTACCACAAACCGGGTGGCTGAGACAACAGAAATTGATTATCTCATAGATCTGGAGACTAGAAGTTCTACATCATGTTGTTAGAGTTGGTTTCTTTGATGACTATGAGGAACTATATGTTCCTTGCCTCTCCCCTGGCTTCTGGTGGTTTGCTGGTAATCTTTGTCATTCTTTGGCTTGTAGGTGTGTCACCCGGATCTCTGTCTTCATGTTCACATGGTGCTCTACCTGTGTGCATATCTGTGGCCAAATTTCCCCTTTTTATAAGGATACCAAGCATATTGGATTAGGGTTCCTCTCTACTCCAGTAGGACCTCATCTTCACTAATTACGTCTGCAATAACCCTTTCCAAATAAGGTCATATTCTGAGGAAGTAGAGGTTAGAATTTCAACATATGAAATTTTTTGGGGGGTGGGTAAGGCACACACTTCAACCCATAGCAATATGTTTAAGAGTAAATGAGTTAGTGTGTTATTGCTTTTCTCCCACCTCAGAATCTGCGAAAATACAGTTTCTTTTTCCATTCTTTGGAATGTAGGTGGAGAAAGAGGATGATGATGATGGTGATTACTTTTTGGTCATGGAGTATAATGTGACCCACTTTAAAAAACAACACTCTGGCTGACCTTAACATTTTTTCTTTCATTTTGACCTTTGAGAATCTGATGATTATGTGTCCTGGGGATAATTTTCTCATGGAGTATCTTACTGGGGTTTTCTGGATTTCTTGAGTTTGAATGTTGGCCTGTCTTGCTAGATTGGGGAAGCTCTCCTGGATGATATCCTGAAGTATGTTTTCCCGGTTGGTTTCATTCTCCTTGTCTCTTTCAGGTACCCCAATCAGTCATGTCATAAATTTGGTGTCTTTACATAATCCCATATTTCTCAGAGGTTTTGTTCATTCATTTTCATTCTTTTTTCTCTATTCTTGCCTGCTTGTCTTATTTCAGAAAATAGTCTTCTAGGTCTGAGATTCTTTTGTGGAAGAAGAAGTTAATTATTTTCTCCGTTCCTCTGCA
>NW_016869315.1:0-220 GCF_001698545.2 Rhinopithecus bieti | reverse complement strand
CCTCACGTCTCTCCCTCTACTCTCACACACAACCCTCACGTCTCCCCCCCCTCTCACACACACACCCCTCACATCTCCCCTCTCTCACACACACACCCCTCACATCTCTCCCCTCACACACACACCCCTCACATCTCTCCCCTCTCTCTCACACACACACCCCTCACGTCTCCCCCCTCTCTTGCTCTCACACACACACCCCTCACGTCTCCCCTCCCCG
>NW_016869314.1:0-216 GCF_001698545.2 Rhinopithecus bieti | reverse complement strand
AAACTTTCTCAAAGCATCTTTCTAGATTTTATCTGAGGATATTTTACTGTCAAAATAGTCCTCAATGTGTTCCAAAATATCCCATTGCAGATTCCAAGAAAACAGTGTAGCAAACTGTTAAATGAAAACAACAGTGTAACTGTGTGATATGAATTCACACATCACAAAAAACTTTCTCAAAGCATCTTTCTAGTTTTTATCTGAGGATATTTTATT
>NW_016869313.1:0-227 GCF_001698545.2 Rhinopithecus bieti | reverse complement strand
AATCATCTCACTAGGGAGTGCTGGACAATTGGTGCTGGTCAGTTGCTGCAGCCTGACCAGCGAGAGCTGAAGCAGAACGAGGCATCGCCTCACCTGGGAAGCGCAAGGGGGAAGGAATCCCTTTTCCTAGCCAGGGGAACTGAGACACACAACACCTGGAAAATCGGGATACTCCCACCCCAATACTGTGCTTTAAGCAAACGGGCAGACCAGAAGAATATATCCCA
>NW_016869312.1:0-1103 GCF_001698545.2 Rhinopithecus bieti | reverse complement strand
CCCCTGTTTTCAGAGGAACTGGGTGTTCCCATTGATGGAAAGGTATTGGGTCAACAGCATTGTTAATTTTATTCTCTGATTTTACTAGTTTTACTTAATTATATGGCAGGGTTTTGGTTAGCCAAAAAAACTTCTTTTAAATAATCCAATGAAGGATTTTAAGCTTTTAAAATGTTAAATTCTGATAGTCTTAAATTGAAGTCAAAGCATTTTTTTTTTTTTCCCTAAGACTTCTTTATGACCTAAGACACTTATGAAGGTACCAGGTGCCCTAATTGACCTTAAAAGGTTAGAAATGAATCTTTGCCTTTAATGTATTTATAGTTCAATTGGAGGAACAGACTTGATGCAAAGCAACATATAAATAACTGCAAGCAAATGTAGAGTCAACTCTGGACTATTTAATTTTGGTTTATCTGTGGCTAGTCTTGTTTTCAAATGCATGGACAGAACCTATTCAACTACAATGAGTATGGGCTCAATCCTACCTTGTTGGTGTCTTAAATCTCCCTGTTTACTTTTTGGCAGTAACTGCCTTTGAAAACAGAACATTTCCCTTTTCCAGAGCAGACCTTATCTCAGTCTCTGAAATGGGTTGAATTTCAGGGAAGACTCAACAGGCTTCCAGATGTGAAAACAGGAAGGTCATCTTAAATTAGATTTTAATATTGTGGCCTCATTACTTCATCATTTTGCTAGAAGGAAATTCCCTGAATATCAGATACACCCCTATTCAAATAAAATCACAAAACTGCCTACTACAGCTAAACAGTTTTTCAAAACCATTCTGAATTATGCAGTAATATTTCCTTCTGTAAGAATATGCTCTGTTCTTTAACTGAATATTGAGAGAATAGAGAATAAAACCACTTCTCAGATAGCATGAAGAGGAAATGAGGTAATGAAAGTATTTTGGAAGTTAGAGAAGGCATTAATGCAAAATATTTTTACCTCAAATTTCAGTTTTGAACCACAAATAATTTTACATGTCATATCAGTGAGAACAGAAAATAGAAAACAAAAGATGTGGGTTGAGTGAAGTTTCCCTGAATAAAAGGAATGCGTTGTTCACTTTAATTATTGTATAGATTAGAATAAGGAGC
>NW_016869311.1:0-1171 GCF_001698545.2 Rhinopithecus bieti | reverse complement strand
AAAAAAAAAAAAAAAAAAAAAAAAAAAAGCCATTGGTGACCCATTGAGAAGCTATGCTGGACTGCCTAACCCGTTTTTCAAGCTCCGAGTCTTGCTAAATAAGTCAAATCTCCATTCTCTCCTTCTCTGGGGCCCCCAGCCTCAGTGATGTCTCCTGGGAGGTGAGAAGTTTCTAGAGAGTGTTATTTATGGAGAAAATTATATGCAGGGGTTTAATATTTGTGAAATGTTATCACTTACAAAACAAAGGCCTCAGACTCTCTGAGATCAGTGAAAAGGGCTCTGCAGCAAGAACTAGACTAGACTTCTTAGAGAGGAGAAGAGTATGGGACAAGAGGGATGTAGAATAGAGTGTCCTGAAAAGTAAGATGGAGCATAAAGCAGAATGAGTCTCCTCACTACAGAGGCCAATGCATCTATGAGAAGAAACTGGAGATCGAGTCCAGAAACTTCTGTATAACCTTTACAGGTCAATGCATAACTATGCATATAGTTCTCGTAACAGAGCAGACCCATTTGTTATCATCATAAAATTGCAAGTGAAAGAAAACATTCAGGCATTGTAATATACATTTATCTTGGATGGAACAAATTTAGCATCAACATTCTGAAGCTCAGAGTAGGCAAAATGGCTAAGAATCACTCCCGATAAAATGCTCTCTTCATGAGGCTTTTCTGGCCCTGCTGCTGGAGGTAAGAGCCCTTGCAACAAAGCCAGCTCAAAACAATTTCTGGTTTACACAGAGGCGCTTTCTTTGCTATATGTAATAGTCCATTTTCTTTTTCTTTCTTTTCTTTTCTTTTCTTTTTTTTTTTTTTTTTTTGAGATAGGGTCTCCTTCTGTCACCCAGGCTGGAGTGCAGTGGTGCAATCTTGGCTCACTGCAACATCTGCCTCCTGGGTTCAAGTGATTCTCCTGCCTCAGCCTCCTAAGTAGCTGGGACTATAGGCATGTGCCACCATGCCCAGCTAATTTTTGTATTTTATTTTGTAGAGACAGGGTTTTGCTATGTTGCCCAGGCTTGTCTTGAACTTCTGGCTTTAAGTGATCCTCCCACCGCAGCTTCCCAAAGTGCTGGATTACAGGAATGGGCCACTGTGCCTGCCCCCATATTTAACAAATGGGTAGCAGATCAGGTACATAGGCTCACTTAACATCTAGTGCAACCCC
>NW_016869310.1:0-1170 GCF_001698545.2 Rhinopithecus bieti | reverse complement strand
TTTATTTATTTATTTATTATTTTTTATTTTTTATTTTTATTTATTTTTTTTTTGAGACGGAGTTTCGCTCTGTCACCCAAGCTGGAGTGTAGTGTCCTAATCTCAGCCTACTGCAACCTCTGCCTCCCAGGCTGAAGTGATTCTCCTGCCTCAGCCTCCTGAAGAGCTGGAATTACGGTGTGCACCACCATACCCAGCTCATTTTTTTGTATTTTTTAAAATTTAATTTAATTTTATTTTATTCATGTTTGTTTGTTTGTTTGAGACAGAGTCTGGCTGTGTAGTCCAGTCTGGAGTGCAGTGGCGTGACCTTGTAGTCCAGTCTGGAGTGCAGTGGCACAACCTTTGCTCACTGCTATCTCTGCCTCCCAGGTCCTGGTTCAAGCAATTCTCCTGCCTCAACCTCCTGAGTAGCTGGGATCAGAGGCATGTGCCACTATGCCCAGCTAATTTTTGTATTTTTAGTAGAGACAAGGTTTCACCATGTTAGCCAGGCTGGTCTTGAACTCCTGACCTCGTGATTCACCTGCCTCAGCCTCCCAAAGTGGTGTGATTATAGGCGTGAGCCACCACGCCCAGCCTTTTTTGTATTTTTACTAGAGATGGGGTTTCACCATGTTGACCAGGCTGGTCTCAAACTCCTGACCTCAAGTGATCTGCCCACCTCGGCCTCCCAAAGTGCTAGGATTACAGATGTGAGTAACCGTGCTGGCCAATTTGTTTAATTTCTTGAATTGGATATTTATCTCATTTTTTAAATCTTTCTTATTTCCTGATAAATACATTTTAAACTATATTTTCTGAAAAGACTGTTTTGTTTTATTATAATTTCAGTTCTATTTCTGAATATCCTTTTGATCAGTGTACATTGTTGTACAACCATCACCACCATCCATCTCCAAAACTTTTTTATCTTCCCAAAGAGAAACTCTATACTTATTAAACAGTAACTCCCCAATTCCTCCTACCCCAGTCTGGGAACCACCATTCTATTTTCTGTCTCTTTGAGTTTGGAGACTCGAGATACCTCATATCGGTGGAATCATACAATGTTTGTCCTTTTCTGTCTGGCTTATTTGACTTAGTATAATGTCTTCAGTGTTCATCTATGTTGTAGCATATGTCAGAATTTCATTCCTTTTTTTTTAAATATAGAATTTTTTTTTTTTT
>NW_016869309.1:0-944 GCF_001698545.2 Rhinopithecus bieti | reverse complement strand
TTGATAGGCACTTGGGTTGGTTCCAAGTCTTTGCTACTGTGAATAGTGCTGCAGTAAACATACTTGTGCATGTGTCTTTATAGTAGAATGATTAATCCTTTGGGTATGTACCCAGTAATGGGATTGCTGGGTCAAATGGTATTTCTGGTTCCAAATCCTTGAGGAATTGCCACACTGCCTTCCACAATGGTTGGACTAATTTACACTCCCACCAACAGTGTAAACACATTCCTATTTCTCTGCATCCTCTTTAGCGTCTGTTGTTTTCTGACTTTTTAATGATCACCCTTCTAACTGGCATGAGATGGTATCTCATTGTGGTTTCGATTTGCATTTTTCTAATGATGAGTGATGGCGAGCTTTTTTTTTTATATGTTTCTTGGCCACATAAATATCTTCTTTTGAGAAGTGTCTGTTCATATCCTTTGCCCACTTTTTGATGAGGTTGGGTTTTTTTTGTAAATTTAAGTTTCTTGTAGATTCTGGATATTAGCCCTTTGTCAGATGGATAGATTGCAAAAATTTTCTCCCATTCTGTAGGTTGCCTGTTCATTCTGATGATAGTTTCTTTTGCTGTGCAGAAGCTCTTTAGTTTAATTAGATCCCATTTGTCAATTTTGGCTTTTGTTGTCCTTGCTTTTGGTGTTTTATTTATGAGGTCTTTACCCATGCCTATGTCCTGAATGGTATTGCCTAGGTTTTCTTCTAGGGTTTTTTATGGGTTTAGGTCTTAAGTCCATCTTGAGTTAATTTTGTATAAGGTGTAAGGAAGGGGTCCTGTTTCAGTTTTCTGCATATGACTAGCCAGTTTTCCCAACACCATTTATTAAATGGGGAATCCTTTCCCCACTGCTTGCTTTTGTCAGGTTTGTCAAAGATCAGATGGTTGTAGACGTGTAGCGTTATTTCTGAGGCCTCTGTTCGATTCCATTGGTCTATATATC
>NW_016869308.1:0-1533 GCF_001698545.2 Rhinopithecus bieti | reverse complement strand
GATGAATAAGAAAGTTAATATTTTTTTTTCAAAATAAAAGACACAATTTCACTTACAAAATAGTAAGTCATACTTAACATTTGTTTAAAGCTTTTATTTTCTTAAGTTGATTTTAGAAACTATTAATTGGGTTGGAGTTTTATAAATAGCCAAATAACTGAAGTTTCTTTTGGTTATATCATTGAATCACTCTTCCTTACAAGCTCCCATTCAACAAACGGTGAGGAAAGAAGTTAAATCTTCAGATCTTCTTGTTTCCACTGAAACATCTTCCTTTTGCTTTGTTGCTAACTGCCCCATTGTCAGTACAGACGACCCTCACCTACTGTATTGACTCTGTTCTATGCAGGTTCTCACTGATTCTATGTATGTCCTCAGATGGTTCAGTGGATGAATGACCACTGTAGTCCTCGTAGGGCCCATGCTCAGAAGTACCCTACACTTGATCTAATGCTCTGGTATCACCATCTTGGAATTCTTTTAAAAATTTAACAAGAAACGCTAATTCTTTATTTTGCATTTAGCCCTATGACTATATTGCCAGTCTTGTGTATATGCCTGTATCCGGCAGTGATTCTCATTGTCTCAGCCTGAGCAGGCTGCTATAGGGCCCCTAATGACAAAACAGATCAGATTTTCTCTCAAACTACTTATCTTGCTAACATCTCAGCAGCACCATAAGCAGCATCCTTTATCCTTTTATAAGGACATGATGATTTCTCTGGGAACTTTTCAAACCAGGAGATTTGAAGCTGGCACAGAATGATCTACTTAAGTAGTCTACTTTTAACCAATCTACCAAGCCTCTTGCTTCAACACTTCCGCCCAGGGACAGAATGCCACACATTCTGGCAATCGGTTCCTTTACTTCTTCATCTTTTGCCCATAATTCTGCAATCTGAAAGAATAGGTTTTCTGTTTTCCGTATCATTTCTATTTTTGTCTTTCTACTTCAGCATAAAATTTGCATTTTATGATCTAGTTGACTCTGCCTTCCTCTTAGTATATAGGACTTAAGGGATGTCAAATACAGCTTTTCTCCCTTAATAAAAGAAACTTTTCAGACTACGGCTTTTGTTCCATATTACTATGTTAGTAGTGAAAATTTGGACACTGACTTTTTCAATTTCTATGTATCCATACTTTACCAATCCAAAAGCAATCACTCATATCCATGTGTCTTTACTCATGATGATAATTGCTACAGTGGCATAGAGAGGAAGTTGTTTTAACTGAAGTGGAAAAGAGGAAAAAAAAGGATTATTTATCTGCATTTTATAGTATGGACATTTCACTGCAATTGATAAAGTATGTTTTAAATTCTTAAACTAGTAAGAACAAAATCTTTCTAATATTTAACTTTTGAAACCAAAATATCTGGAATACGGGGAGCTCACTTTCTCAGTCTATCCAGAGAAATTCTGTAGCTTAGTGATATAACTTTATCTTACAAAAGATGCTATCATCAAATAAATTCACACATTATCCAGTAAAAAACAAATTTTCTTCTCTTGTTCTTTGATAAGCGACTTT
>NW_016869307.1:0-1993 GCF_001698545.2 Rhinopithecus bieti | reverse complement strand
ATGAGCCACCACGCCTGGCCAATTTTATATTTTAATAGAGACAGGGTTTCACCATGTTGGCCAGACTGGTCTCGAACTCCTGACCTCAGGTGATCCACCTGCCTCAGCCTCCCAAAGTGCTGAGATGACAGGCATGAGCTACTGCGCCCAGCCACAAGGCGGATCTCTTTTGTAATGTGACAACCTGCTAAGCAGCAGCCCTGTAGACCAGGCCAGGGCAGCTTCTGCCTTTGCTTTAATTGTCTTCTTGGTTCCTCCTTTGGCCATGATCCTCCCCAGCAGGTGAGGAATCTGCAGGGCCAATGAGACAGAACTTGCAAGTAGGTTCAGGCCCATTTAGGTGGAAATTATGGAGTCCTGGATGCCATGACCCTGTGCCCCTGCCTTCTAGACCATATTCTAGATACCCAAGACCCTAGAATCCTCTACCTAAATGGTCTTATCCCGCTTTCAGGGCCTGTTTCCTGGGTCCATCCTCCCAAAAGTAGACCACACTGCTGGTCAGTGTACTCCTAAGCCTGAGGAGTGACAAAAGATGACTGATTGCATGGGGTGTGGACAAAGCATGGACAATGGGCTGGAATGCCCATACCTGTTCTCACAAGGCCTGTCCTGATGCAGGATGGAAATGGGAGCTATAGGGAAAGGGCATTCAACTCTCTTTGTGTTACCAGATAATAGCTCAGAACTCTGAGGAGCCTGGGAGAATTCTAAATTCAAATGTGGCTTGCCACATGGTTATGAAGGTATGTTTGCCAGGTAGAGATAAGAACAGTTGGCCAGGCATGGTGGCTCATGCCTGTAATCCCAGCACTTTGGGAGGCCAAGGTGGATGGATCACGAGGTCAGGAGTTTGAAACCAGCCTGGCCAACATGGTGAAACCCCATCTCTACTAAGAATACAAAATTAGTTGGGCATGGTGGCGGGAGCCTGTAATCCCAGCTACTCGGGAAGCTGAGGCAGGAGAATCGTTTGAACCTGGGAGGCGGAGGTTGCTGTGAGCCAAGATTGTACCATTGCACTCCAGCCTGGGCAACAGGGTGAGATTCTGTCTCAAAAAAAAAAAAAAAGAAGAAGAAGAAGAAGAAGAACAGTTGTCAGCTTACTTAAAGCTTTGAAAGACTTTGGCCATACTGTATATGGGCTCCCATTTATACTCTTGCCCAAAGCCCACAAAAGGCTTAGGGAACACCTATTACTGAGTAAATCCTCTAGGTGGGCATGAGATCATCTGTGGGAGACCCACAATAGGAAGCAATATTGAGACTTTTGTATTCGTTTCCCAGATGGTAGATACAGCCCATGTATTCTCTTCCTTTACAAAGTGATTGAAATCACCAAAGCAATAGAAAAATATTTGCATCTCTATCTCCATTCGTTTCCTAGGCCCGCCATAACAACGTACCACGAGCTGGTTGGCTTAAAACAACAGAAATGTATTCTGTCACAGTTCTGGAGGCCTGACTGTGAAAACAAGGTCTAGGCTCTAGGCCAGCAAACTTCCCTGCCTCTTCCTAGTTTGTGGTGGGTCCTTGCAATCCTTGGCATTCTTTGACTTGTGGCTGCATCATTCCGGTCTTTGCTTCCGTCTTCACATGTCCTTCTTTGTGTGAATCTCTGTGTGTCCTCTCCTATTATTTCCTTTTTAAAATGTTCTTTTTAGAGACAGAGTCTCATTCTGTCACCCAGGCTGGAATGCAGTAGTGCAATCATAGCTCAGTGCAATCTCAAACTCTGAGGCCCAAGCAATCCTCCTGCCTCAGCCCTCCCCAGTAACTAGGACTACAGGTGCACACCACCACAATTGGCTAATTATTTTTTGTAGAAGTGGAGGTCTCACTATGTTGCCCAGGCTGGTCTTGAACTCCTGGGCTCAAGTGATCCTCCCGCCTGGGTCTCCCAAAGTGCTTTATTACAGGCATGAGCCATAGCACTTGGCCCCTTTCTTTCTTTCTTTCTTTCTTTCTTTCTTTCTTTCTTTCTTTCTTTCTT
>NW_016869306.1:0-414 GCF_001698545.2 Rhinopithecus bieti | reverse complement strand
GGGGCTTCTTTCACTTCAGGTAAGCAGATTTGGGCTGTGTTGCTTGGGATATATCTGTCTTCAAATTTTAAAGGGGTAGTTTTTTCTATCCTGTTGTTTCTCTGATAGTTTCACACAAAGTAATTGATTTTTATTATTTTCAGCTTTTATTTTACTTTTATTTTATTTTTTTATTATTATACTTTAAGTTCTAGGGTACATGTGCATAACGTGCAGGTTTGTTACATATGTATACTTGTGCCATGTTGGTGTGCTGCACCCATCAACTCGTCAGCACTCATCAACTCATCATTTACATCAGGTATAACTCCCAATGCAATCACTCCCGCCTCCCGCCTCCCCCCTCCCTGCAAGAATGTTAGTGATGACTATAAAACTCTCTTCTCAGATGGAGAATGTGGAGAAATAGGAACA
>NW_016869305.1:0-1012 GCF_001698545.2 Rhinopithecus bieti | reverse complement strand
GCTAAATGAGTAACTTATTTGTACAAGTTAAGGATTACTTATGTGTAATCCTATTTTGAGTCAGGGTTTGAAACTTTTCTTATTTTCCTATCAAGTGTTTTAAGCCTTTAATAGTTGACAAACTTCTCAAAATCAAATTTTATATTCTAAAATTAAGTTTTTTTGACCTGAAACTTTTAATTTTGGTATATAAAAATCATATGGAAAACACTGTCAAATAGTGGCATTTAACTCTGAGTTACATTTGCAGAAATGTGTTATTAATATGTGCTCCAAAATTGTATGAGATTCCTAAAATTATATCATGGCCTGTGTTATGAGTCATATGATTATTGTGTTAAATTGTTATATGCCACAGAAATAAGCAAATTTTCTTGTCAATTGTGTCTTTTTTTTTTTTTTTTTTTGAGACGGAGTCTCGCTATGTCACCAAGGCTGGAGTGCAGTGGCGTGATTTCGGCTCACTGCAAGCTCCATCTCCTGGGTTCATGCCCTTCTCCTGCCTCAGCCTCCCGAGTAGCTGGGATGACAGGCGCCTGCAACCATGCCTACCTAATTTTTTTTTGTATTATTAGTAGAGATGGGGTTTCACCATCTTAGCCAGGATGGTCTCAATCTCCTGACCTTGTGATACGACCGCCTCGGCCTCTCAAAGTGCTGGGATTACAGGCATGAGCCACTACACCTGACCATCAATTGTGTCTTTAATTACAGCTATTCTAAGTCTTTTACCATCCATAGACATTTATTGCTTTACTTTTATTCTTCTTGAAAGACAGTTTATAATAAGCTAAGTCCTAAATTTGATTCTTCTTAAAAAAAAAGTCATAATAAGGATCCTGACAAGTACTCTTGAATACAGGTTTTTGATAACTTTGGAGATCATAACATTGAACAAGGTGAAATTTTCAAGAGTCTAGTAAAAAAAGTTAATAGGTTCATGAAAGTTGATAACTTCAAGCAAAACAGAATGAATTACATGCAACTAAACTGATAAAAGACTAAAATAATT
>NW_016869304.1:0-1013 GCF_001698545.2 Rhinopithecus bieti | reverse complement strand
CTAATACAAATTTTAATTTCTTTTCCAAAGTTGAGATATCTTGTATGGTTCCCAAAAACCATATCACAAAATTGTGTATGTCATGTAATTGCCCTATATCATAAAGTTGTAAAAAATAATTGAAATAATATAATACATGTAAGTACTCAACACAATGCCTGGCACATACTAAACATTCCCCAAAAGTCAGCTGACTTTTAATTTAATCATATGGAAAGGTTTTATCAAGAACTGTATTTTCTCCTTGGAATATATTTTCTGAGTGGTTACTATTCTATGGACTCAAAATTTAAGTTTTGTCATTTGCTAAATGGTAGAACCCCTGGTCTGTTTGTTTTAAGTTAAAACTCAGAACTTCAAGGTTTACATTTATTTCAGGAATGATTATGATGTTGAAATTTTAGCTCATTATTTTCTTATGTATTTCCGTTTAGAATATCCTAAAACTGACTTTGTGATTTAGCATAGTTACTTTCACTTCTGTATTGATATTTCATAGGTAGGATGGGTGCTTAAGAAACAAACAAATAAATAAACCCTTAGTTCTATGCCAATAGAGTTTTAAAGGAATTAACTTGAGGTTCAATTACTAGTCACTATATATATGGCCCTAAGTTCTCGCTCATTTTCTCTCTTTTTGTCTGACTGTCTCTTGATAAATATAACTTAATTATTACTATCTTGCTTAAGAACACCTTGCTAAGGAGTATTAGATAGCAGTTTGAATTTTACTGATCTGTCACTATAAAATATGTGGAGGCAGAATTAAATTACTTTTGGAGGGAAACATTACTGAGAATTTAATATCTGTTTGGGAAAAAAGGATTTCTCCCTAAAACTTATGTAATTAAGATTATATCTGCACAGTGTATGTGGTTTTGAAATCAATCAATGTCTTATTTTTATAACAAATTAAGCTTTAATAAGCTATAAAAACTTAAATCTATACAAACAGAAAATATTTTCAATTGAACTTTGAAGACAGTATACACTCAATAAAATATTTTAATAAG
>NW_016869303.1:0-1537 GCF_001698545.2 Rhinopithecus bieti | reverse complement strand
GCAGAATATACATTCTATTCAACAGCGCATGGAACTTTCTCCAAGATATACCATATGATAGGCCACAAAATTAGCCTTAATAAATTTAAGAAAATTGAAATTATATCAAGCAGTCTCTCAGACCACAGTGGAATAAAATTGGAAGTCAATTCCAGAAGGAACCTTCAAAACCATCCAAATACATGGAAATTAAATAACCTGCTCCTAAATGAGTTTTGGGTCAAAAAAAAAATCAAGATGGAAATTAAACAATTATTCGAACTGAATGACAATAATGATACAATCTATCAAAACCTCTGGGATACAGCAAAGGCAGTGCTAAGAGAAAAGTTCAAACCCCTAACGCATACATCAAAAAGTCTGAAAGAGCACTAAGAGACAATCTAAGGTCACACCTCCCGCAAGGAACTAGGAAAACAAGAACAAAGGAAACCCAAACCTAGCAGAAGAAAGAAAATAACCAAGACCAAAGCAGAAACAAATGAAATTGAAACAAACAAACACAATACAAAAGATAAATGAAACAAAAAGCTGGTTCTTTGAAAAGATAAAATTCATGGACCATTAGCAAGATTAACCAAGAAAAGAAGAGAGAAAATCCAAATAAGCTCAATTAGAAACAAAATGGAAGATATTACAACTGACACCACAGAAATACAAAAGGCTACTATGAACACCTTTACACACATAAACTAGAAAACCTGTAGTAGACAGATAAATTCCTGAAAGAGAAAACCCTGCTAGCTTAATTCAGGTAGAATTAGATACCCTTAACAGACTGATAACAAGTAGGAAGATTGAAATAATTTAAAAATTACCAGCAAAAAAAAAAAAAAAAAGTCCAGGACCAGACAGATTCACATAAGAATTCTACCAGACATTTGAAGAAAAACTGGTACCACGCCTATTGGCACTATTCTACAAGATAGAGAAAGAGGGAATTCTCCCTAAATCATTCTATGGAGGTAGTATCACCCTAACACCAAAACCAGGAAAGGACATAATCAAAAAATAAAACTATAGACCGATATCCCTGATGAACATAGATGCTAAAATCCTTAACAAAATACTAGCTAACTGAATTCAACAACATTCGAAAAGATAATCCACCATGATTAAGTGGGTTTCATACCAGAGATGCAGGGATGGTTTAACATATGCAAGTCAATAAATGTGATACACTACATAAACACAATTAAAACCAAAAATCACATGATCATCTCAATAGATGCAGAAAAAGCATTCGACAAAATCTGGGACCCCTTTCTGTTTAAAACTCTCAGCAAAATCGATACAAGGGACATACCTCAACATAATAAAAGCCATCTATGGGCCGGGCGCGGTGGCTCAAGCCTGTAATCCCAGCACTTTGGGAGGCCGAGACGGGTGGATCACGAGGTCAGAAGATCGAGAACATCCTGGCTAACACGGTGAAACGCCGTCTCTACTAAAAAATACAAAAATCTAGCCGGGCAAGGTGGCGGGTGTTTGTAGTCCCAGCTACTCCAGAGGCTGAGGCAGGAGAATGGCGTAAATC
>NW_016869302.1:0-954 GCF_001698545.2 Rhinopithecus bieti | reverse complement strand
CCGGCCAGTATGTGATGTTTTAATCCAAGTACACATTGTGCAATGGTTAAATCAAGCTAGTGACCATATTATCAAGCTAATTAATGTGTTAATAACCAAGCTAATTAACATATTAATAATCAAGCTAATATATTAACAATCAAGCTAAGTAACATATTCATATAACCTTAACTCTAACCTATATCATCCTCACCTACTTTTTTTTGTGGTGAGAATATGTAAAAACTACTTTCAGTCATTTTGAAAGATGCGATGTATTATTATTAACTGTGATCGCTGTGTGGTGTGATAGAACTTTGAATTTATTTCTTTTATCTAACCCTGAAAAAGTTAATTTTAATGTAATTTATATTTTTTTGAGACAGTCTCACCCTGTAGCCAGGCTGGAGTGCAGCGTCATGTTCATAGCCCTCGGCAGCCTCCAACTCCTGGCTCAGGTGACCCTCCCACCTCAGCCTCCTGGATAGCTGGGACTACAGGTGCACACCACCACGCCTGGTTAATTTTAAAATTTTTCGTAGAGGTGGGGCCTTGCTATGTTGCTCAGGCTGGTCTTGAATTCCTGGGCTGAAGCGATCCTCCTTCCTCAGCCTCCCAAGTAGCTGGGACTACATTTGCATGCCACCATACCTAGCTAATTTTTTCAGTTTTTTTTTTTTGAGATTGGGTTTCATTATGTTGCCTAGGCTTGTCTCAAGTTCCTGGCCTCCAGTGATCCTCCTTCCTCAGCCTTCCATAGCATTGTGATTCCAGACATGAGCCACCACTCCTGGCCTCCAACTGAAATTTTGTGTTCTTTGACAAACACTTCGGCATTCTTCCCTGGCAACCACCATTGTACCCTCTGCGTTTATGCATTCAGCTTTTTTGGATTCTACATATGAGATGATATGGTATTTGTCTGTCTGTACCTGGTTCATTTCACTTCACATTGTATCTTCCAGTCCCACCCAT
>NW_016869301.1:0-1358 GCF_001698545.2 Rhinopithecus bieti | reverse complement strand
CTGAGATCGTGCCATTGCACTCCAGCCACTCCAGCCTGGGTGATAGAGTGAGGCTCCATCTCAAAAGAAAATAGACCAATTGTTACATAGAGTTGATTCAAGGCAAACACAGAGAAATGAGAGAGGCTATATAAATCTAACAAATGTATATAAATTTTACTGTTTGGCCAAGTTAGGAATACTAAGATATTGTAATTTTACTATAAACACAAACACATTGGTATTTAGGGCACAGTGGATCATAGGGAAAAGAGCAAACAGGAAGATTGTAAGGATTTACAGATTAAGGATAAGAACTCTTCTATGGCTCAGTGTCCTCATCTGTAAACTAGAAGCAATAATAATACCAACAGCAAAGGGTTGCGATAAAGTGCTTTTGTTTTGTTTTAAGAGACAGGGTCTCGGCTTGGCCTGCTGGCTCATGCCTGTAATCCCAACACTTTGGGAGGCCAAGGTGGACAGATACTTGAGGTAAGGAGTTCAAGACCAGCCTGGCCAACATGGTGAATCCCTGTCTCTACTAAAAATACAAAAATTAGCCAGGCCTGGTGGCACATGCCTGTAGTTCCAGCCACTCATGAGGCTAAGGCATAAGAATCCCTTGAACTCAGGAGGTGGAGGTTGCAGTGAGCTCCGATCATGCCATTACACTCTAGCCTGAGCAACAGAGTGAGACTCTGTCTTAAAAAAGAAAAAAAAAAAAAAGAGAGAGAGACAAGGTCCCACTCTGTCACCCAGGCTGGAGTGTAATGGTGCAATCAGAGCTCACTGCAGCTTCAAACACCTGGCCTCAAGTGATCCTCCTGCTTCAGCCTCCTGAGTAGCTGGGACTATAGGCATGTATCACTAGGCCCAGCTATTTTTTTTTTTTTCTGTAGAGATGGGGGTCTCACTATGTTGTCCAGGCAGGTCTCAAACTCTTGCACTCAAGCAATCCTTTCATCTCAGCCTCCTACAGTGCTGGGATGACAGGCATGAATCACTATACCTGGCTGTGATAAAGTTTAAGTGAATTAATATAGAACTTAGAACAGCACATCTAAATGATACTGTTTATCATATCATAACTGTATTAATGTTATTACTCTATATCATTGTATTACATATTATACACAAATGAGTTATTATACCTATATATATATTTAAAATACTTATGTACATTTGTTATATTTATATCGCTTCTCTCATTTCTCTGTTTGCCTTGAATCAACTGTTTTTGTTTTTTTTTGGAGGTGGAGTTTCACTCTTGTTGCCCAGGCTGGAGTGCAATGGCGAGATCTCGGCTCACCACAACTTCTGCCTCCTGGGTTCAAGTGATTCTCCTGCCTTGGCCTCCCAAGTAGCTGGGATTACAGGCG
>NW_016869299.1:0-1534 GCF_001698545.2 Rhinopithecus bieti | reverse complement strand
TTTTGTATTTTTTGTAGAGATGGGGTTTCTCCATGGTGGTCAGGCTGGTCTTGAACTCCCGACCTCAGGTGATCCACCCGCCTCGACCTCCCAAAGTGCTGGGATTACAGGCGTGAGCCACCGTGCCCGGCCAAAATAATTTAAAATTGACTAACAGTGAGAGGATTACAAAATACTATACATTGATGTCACTTTTCTGGAAACAAATGAAAAATATATTACAAGTTTTTTTTATTTATCTTTCTGTTGTTTCAAACAATGCAAATTGATAATAACTACTTGCTTGTCAGTATCCAATGGAGAAATTATAATTATGCAATGAAAATTTCTAGGGAATTTCCCTAGAAAAACAAAATGCATAGCTGTATTAAATGGTACAATACTGTCATTTTAGCTACCTTCCTTTTCTGTCCACAGCCTAAAACTGTCAATCCTGAAAGGAAATCCATTGTAAGAGCCCAGCTTCCCATTTAAGTTCTGTTTTGAAATTTCTTGCAAGAGCATGTGAATACAGCGAAGGGCTGTTGCATAAAATGAGTGTGTACTATTAGAAATTAAAAAAAAACTAGAAGTAGGATGCCCTTTTCCCTGTATCTGGATATTTTTTAAAGGATACCATCACATTTCTTATCCCAAAGAATGAAGAAGAGTTGGCAATTCTGACAATCTGCAAGTAGGCAATGGATGCTTGGGTAAGTGCTTCCCCTTGCCATGTAAGGACCTAGGTTAGAAAGCTCATCTGGAAACCACCGTGGGTGAGGGCATTAAACAAGTCAAATTAAACACAGAAATCTTATTTCTAAATGGAATGCAGAGAGACAAAATTCCTATACACTTGCAGAACAGGTATGAGTGTCATCTCAATGTTTTTCAGGTATATTTCTCGTTTATCTTCATTTTCTGATCAGGCATTGAAGTTTTTTGTTCGTTTTTTGAGACAGAGTCTTGCTGTGTCATTCAGGCTTCAGTGCAGTGGCACAATCAAAGCTAACTGCAGTCTCAACCTCCCAGGCTCAGTCAGTCCTCCCACCTTAGCATCCAGAGTATCTACGACCACAACCACACACCACCATGTTCGGGTAATGTTTTTATCATTTGTAGACATGAGGTCCCCCTTTGTTGCCCAGCATGTCTTGAACTCCAGGGCTCAAGGATCCTCCCGCCTCGGCCTTACAAAGTGCTGGAACTACAGGTGTGAGCCATCATCACACTCAGAGAAATGTTCTTGTAATATTGACAAGTATAAAAATATGTCACCCAGGAGGGAGAGGTTGCAGTGAGCTGAGATCGCGCCACTTCACTCCAACCTGGGTGACAAGAGTGAAACTCCATCTCAAAAATAAAAAATTTAAAGAAAAGACAAAGAAATGACCACTGGGGCCGGGCGCGGTGGCTCACGCCTGTAATCCCAGCACTCTGGGAGGCCGAGACGGGCGGATCACGAGGTCAGGAGATGGAGACCATCCTGGCTAACATGGCGAAACCCCGTCTCTACTAAAAAAAAAAACACAAAAAACTAGTCGGGCGAGGTGGC
>NW_016869298.1:0-1362 GCF_001698545.2 Rhinopithecus bieti | reverse complement strand
AATGTGAGGCTGTTGCAGTGTTCCACTGAACTTAATCTCCAGGCATTTAAATACTATCAAGCACCCTTTAGATCTTCTGTGTTCTATACATACTTTTCCATACCTTTGTTGTGGAGTAGTAGACTGATTTTATCTCAATAATTCAGGTCAATCACCAACACCAACACTCCACATCATACTATTTTGAATCCAGTTACTAGGTTCACAGAATTTTCTTTGATAAGAAAAAGACATTTGAGATATTTAAGATAGGGAAATTTAAGTCTACAGAAGTTGTCTACTACTTTTTTTTCAGCTATACCCTGCTCAGTCCAGAGGTAATAACCCTTGTTGAGTTGTGGTGGTCTCCACCCAGTACGAGCTTCCTGGATGCCTTCTTTTCCTACTGATGACTTTGCAGTGGTGGACACCACTTCCCCAGCCAGGTTACTACCTTGGAGATTCACCTCAGACCGCTGCACTAGGAATGAGCAAGGCTCTGTGGGCATGGGACCGGCTGAGCCAGTCATGGGAGAAAATCACCTTGTTTACCAATTGCTAAGACCTTGGGAAAATTACAGTATTTGTGTGGGAATCCTCTGTGTTTCCAGGCATTCTGTCATGGCTTCCCTTGGCTAATAAAGGGAAATCTCCCCAACCACTTGAACTTCCCAGGAGGGGTGGCGCCCTGCCCTGCTTCAGCTTGCCCTCCATGGATTGCACCCACTGTCCAACCAGTCCCAGTGAGATGAATCAGGTGCTTTAGTACTCAGTACTGCAGGACTGACTCATCTTCTGCCTCAATCACACTGGGAGTTGAAGACCAGAGCTGTTCCCATTCAGCCATCTTGGAACAGCACCAGAAAAATTTTTTTATTAATTTCAAAGGTACGTTTTGTTTTGTTTTGTTTGTTTTGTTTTGAGACAGTCTTCTTCTGTTGCTCCGGGTGGAGTTCAGCGGTGTGACTTTGGCTCACCAGAAGCTCCGCATCCTAGTTCATCCTATTCTACTGCCTCAGCTTCCCAAGTAGCTGGAACTACAGGTGTGTGTCACCACACCTGGCTAATTTTTTTTTTTTTTTGGTATTTTTAGTAGAGACAGGTTTTCAGTGTTAGACAGGATGGTTTTGATGTCCTGAACTCGTTATCTGCCTTTGTCAACCTCCCACAGTGATGGGATTACAGACATGGGCCACTGCACCTGGTGCATGATAAATTTTCTATTTAAGTACTCACACATCTAGTTTTATTAAACATATAATTTAAACCTCTATTACAGAGAAACCTGAATTGCAAGGATTTCTTTCTTCCTGCAGTCCCATCCCTATCCCTTTCAGTCAGCTGGCAGTGAGATCACTGAAAATGAGGGTGTGAGGATCAGGA
>NW_016869297.1:0-1140 GCF_001698545.2 Rhinopithecus bieti | reverse complement strand
TGTCTCCCCACACCTGTACAGGCATCCCCCCCCCCGCCAGCCCACCTGTCTCCCCACACCTGTACAGGTGTCCTCTCAGCCCACCTGTCTCCCCTTACCTGTGCAAGCATGCCCCTGGCTCACTATCTCCTCCCCTCACCTGCACAGGCGTCCTCACTGGCCCCCGCCCCTCAAGGTGGAGAGCACCAGCCTTGCCTGCTCACTCTTCATTGTCAAAGCAATGCTTGATTTGTCCAAAACCCACCGCTTCCCAAACCCATCCACCATCACCGACTCCCAGGCCTGGGACTTCACGCTTGGGTCTCTCTGAACAGCCACTTCCAAATCTGGAGGGTCCACTCCCCACACAGCTGCCACCACTCCCCTCTCCCCTGCTCTGAGGCCCGGCCCCGCCCCCGGGTACCTGTGCTTCACATGTGAAACCCCTTCGTTACTGGCCCCACCTTCAAAGATCCAGAAGTCCCCCTTCTCTGCCTCAGCACAGAGGAGAGGAGCCTCCCAACGGTGGCCTCTCCTTACAGCAGCCCCCGACCCCGCTAAGTCCACTGCCCTCTGGACCCCGCTGCAGCTGGCCGCTCCCGGCAGTGCCTCCTAATGCCCTCTTTCCTCCTCCGAGGCTGCCCTTGTCATCCGGCTTTCAGCTTATCTGGCCCTCAGACCTGTCCGCGGCTCACTTCCCGTGTAGGAACGGTCACTGCATCTCTGTGCCCGGCTCACTCCGTGTGGGAAACGGTCACTCTGCATCTCTGTCCCCGGCTCACTCCGTGTAGGAACGGTCACTCTGCATCTCTGTCCTCTTGCCCATTGCCTACTGGCCTGTCTCCTGTGAAAGCTGGGGCTGCGCCTGCTGGACCTCTGCCTCCCAGGCACCCACAAGTGGCCGGCACCGAGGAGGGGCCTGCATCCATTGAAGTCACAAGGGTGTGTGTGGACCACAGACAAAACAGCCAACCCCTCCCCACGCCCAGCAGTCAGTCCCACTGTCACAGCCACACGGTCCACTAGTGGCACATGGTGCACAGCCACCATCACAGCCCACTCTCCAGTCACACTGTCCACTGAGTCCCATGTGTGACCTGAGCTGCTCGGACCCCTGCGTTCCAAGCTGCTCCCTCCCCCCTCCCCCCTCCTCCTCCCTCC
>NW_016869296.1:0-246 GCF_001698545.2 Rhinopithecus bieti | reverse complement strand
ACCTTTTTTTTTTTTTTTTTTTTTTACATTATTAAGGATTCAGTTCAGTGATCATAAATACCTTTGCAGGGGCCGCTTGCGGAGTCGCGCGCCCGGGAGGCTCCGGGACCGTGGCGGCGGGCGGCGGCAGCGCAGCCCTCCGTGGGCCATGTCCTCTCCCGCGGTGGCGAGGAGTTCCCCGGGAGGGAGTCGGGAGATGGCCCCCGGCGCCGCAGGGCCGAGGCCGGTTCTGGGAAGTGGGCGGCG
>NW_016869295.1:0-1238 GCF_001698545.2 Rhinopithecus bieti | reverse complement strand
TAATAGAAGAAAATATATTTGTATTAATTAAAAGTGCAACACACATTAAAACTACTATAAATATAAAGAAATGTAAATATAAAGAAAACCCTACAGAAGCACAAGTGTACAGCATTCTATAGAATCACAAATATAATATATAGAATTCTATTTCCAACAGAGAATATTCTTTTGTTTTCAAGTCATTAGATTCCATTTATAATGTTTTACTATGCATTATTACATGACAAGAACAACTCAATACATTCTAAAATACAACGATAATACACAGGCCACAGTGTTTAAGATAATATTAATAAGTGTAAACTAATAATTAAATTATAAACATGAAATTATTTGCCACTAAAAGCACTATTTTGAAAGATTCTTAGGTAAAAATACAAACAAAATTGCAACTACATGCTGGAAATGTTCTGTACCTTGATGTGTATGTTGATTTCATGTATATATGTCTGTGTATATATATTATGTATTGTGTATGTTTATATTTGCTATATACTATGTATCAAGGCGCACCCTACAGATTTGTGTAATGTACTGGATGTATATTAGATTTCAGTAAAATAATGTTAAAAAATAATCATACAAAAATTTAAAAATCAGTAATAAAATGTTTAAAGTGTAGGGAAATATGATATCTCTCACTATCAGAACTCTTCAAGATTTGAATTCTTTATAACAACTTGCAAATATTTAAAATCAAAATTCCATTTCTGAATATAAAAACACAAAATATCTCATTCATTGTGAAAATGTTTAGATTTCTTGGGAGCCTAGGTGAGAAGATATAGCCAATGCTGCACTTGTACATCAGCTATTTTCCAGAAAGGATCATGTCTCATGCTTTTGCTGTTTAAAAGCATTGTTCATTACTCCCATCATCTTGCCCGTCTTTAGACTGTGGGTTTAGTCCTCCAAGAGTCCCAGTGTTTCTCTCTGCCAAATGCCCTAGAGAATGTGCAACCCTGGCACAATTTAGATAATATACTCAATATGTGTACTATATATTTCATTGTTCATTTACATTTTAGGACTTATTCATTGCCTTAAGAAGGGAAATATAATTTGTGGCCATTATTGTACATTGTTGTTGAATATTGCCAAAAAACATATCCATTAATAAGTTTGTTACTGGATAAACAGGTAGTTACTTTGTCTATTAAATGACTTATGAAGAAATTCTTGGTGGGTTATTATATAGATATTTAAGGGAATATCTATATATAATATATATAATA
>NW_016869294.1:0-932 GCF_001698545.2 Rhinopithecus bieti | reverse complement strand
GCACTTTGGGAGGCAGAGGTGGGTGGATCACCTGAGGTCAGGAGTTCAAGACCAGCCTGGCCAACATGGTGAAACCTCGTCTCTACTAAAAATACAAAAATTAGCCAGGCATGGTGGCAGGCTCCTGTAATTTCAGCTACTCAGGAGGCTGAGACAGGAGAATCGCTTGAACCCAGGAAGTGGAGGTTACAGTTAGCCAACATCCTGCTACTGCACGCCAGCCTGGGTGACAGTGAGATTCCGTCTCAAAACAAACAAACAAACAAGCACACAAACAAACAAAAAAGGATATTCATTGTCTATGCATCCCAGGATCTCCACAGCAAAAATTAAAAAAAAAAAAGATGGCCAGTTGCAGTGGCTCATGCCTGTAATCCCAGCCCTTTGGGAGGCCAAGGCGGGTGGATCACCTGAGGTCAAGAGTTTGAGACCAGACTGACCAACATGGTGAAACCTCATCTCTACTAAATACAAAAAATTAGCCGAGCATGGTGGTGCATGCCTGTAGTCCCAGGTACTTGGGAGGCTGAAGCAGGAGAATCGCTTGAACCCAGGAGATGGAGGTTACAATGAGCTGAGATTGTGTCATTGCACTGCAGCCTGGGCAATGAGAGCTAAACTCTGTCTCAAAAATAAAAACAAAAAATAAAGGATATTCACTGAACCTGTTGTTATAATATATTTAAGCAAGACACAGTGACCCTAAAAATTAGAGATCATTGAAGATGAAAGTAACAGCATGTCGTCATTATTTTACAAGTATATATGATAAATAAATAAATTTAATTGCATGCATAGGCAAGAAAATATTGATAAAATGATTGAATATTTTATCTTATTTCATAATTCTAAACAGGGATTTAGCACAATATAAAAACTAGATTATTCATGTAATCAAAATAAGAGACCATTTTTATTCTAATTTTAACTCG
>NW_016869293.1:0-1388 GCF_001698545.2 Rhinopithecus bieti | reverse complement strand
GATCACGAGGTCAGGAGATCGAGACCATCCTGGCTAACACGGTGAAACCCCGTCTCTACTGAAAATACAAAAAATTAGCCGGGCGTGATGGCGGACGCCTGTAGTCCCAGCTACTCAGGAGGCTGAGGCAGGAGAATGGCGCGAACCTGGGAGGCGGAGCTTGCAGTGAGCCGAGATCGCGGCACTGCACTCCAGCCCGGGCGACAGAACCAGGCTCCATCTCAAAATAGATAAATAAAAATAAAAATTGCACAGCTCAGTGGTATTAAGCACATTCACACTGTTGTGCAACCATCACCACCATCATCTCTAGAACTTTCTCATCTTCCCAGACTGAAACTCTGTCCCCATGAAACACTCAGTCCTCATCCCCCTTCCCAGCCCCCAGCACCTCCCCATTTTACTTTCTGTCTCTGTGAATCTGATGACTCTAGGGACCTCCTAGGAGTGGAATCACACAGGATTTGTCCTACTGTGTCTGGCTTATTTCACTGAGAGTGACGTCCTCAAGGTGCATCCATGTTGCAGCCTGTGTCAGAATTTCCTTCCTTTTCTTGGCTGAATAATATTCCGTTGCGTGGATGCACCAGGTTGTCCAGATCTATGCGTCTGTGGATGGAAGCTTGGATTGCTTCCACCTAGTGGCCAACTGTGGGTGGTGCTGCTGTGACCATGGGTGTGCCGGAGCTCTCTTAACACGCCCGTTTCTCTCCTTTCCAGGCTGTGCCTTCCTCACCTACTGTGCCCGGGATTCCGCCATCAAAGCTCAGACTGCCCTGCACGAGCAGAAGACCTTGCCCGGAGTGAGTCCTGTGTGGTGTCTGGGGAGGAGGGGACAGGGGATGGCTCTCAGCCTGGGGTGGGAGCCAAGGCTGTTTCTGAGATTGTCTTTGAATTCTGTGTGTCTCTGGACTCAGAAAGAGGTATGAGGAGCAGAGGGATAGAAATCATCATCAGAGTGTGCATTTATTGAGTGCCTATTGTGTGCTGTGCTCTGTATTTTATACCAGAGTGGTTGTGTGTGGTTGTGCAGGTTGTATACTGCACAAGGGCACCTGGCCCAGTGTGTCAATGTCTTTGGGTTGAGACCTGAAGGATAAGGAAGCATTAGCAGGCAGAGGGCACAGCACATGCCAAGGCCCTGGGGCAGGACCATGCCTGTCGTGTTGGAGGAACAGGGAGGAGGCCTGTGTGGCTGGAACAGAGTGAGGTGGAGAAAGAAACGGGGGGAAGGACAGGGGAGGTGACAGGGCTGGTCGCTGAGGGTTGTGTGGACCACAGGGAGAAGTGTAGACCATGCTGGTTTCTCACTATAAAAAGGAAAAGGATTTTCCTCGCTTGTCTTTATGGTGCAAATGGAGCCACAGTTCCTTAACATAAGGGCTTTT
>NW_016869292.1:0-612 GCF_001698545.2 Rhinopithecus bieti | reverse complement strand
TTTTTTTTGGAGACAGAGTCTCTGTTGCCCAGGCTGAAGTGCAGTGGCACAAGCTTGGTTCACTGTAACCTCCACCTCCCGAGTTCAAGCAATTCTCCTGTCTCAGCCTCCTTAGTAGCTGGGACTACAGGCACGTGCCATCACGCCTGGCTAATTTTTGTATTTTTAGTAGAGATGGGGTTTCACCATATTGGCCAGGCTGGTCTCCAACTCCTGACCTCAGGTGATCCACCTGCCTCTGCCTCCCAAAGTGCTGGGATTACAGGCATGAGATGCTGCACTGGCCTGTGGCTGATTTTTTTGTTTTGTTTTTTGAGATGGGGTTTCACTCTTATTGCCCAGGATGGAGTGCAATGGTGCAATCTCGGCTCACTGCAACCTCTGGCTCCCTGGTTCAAGCAATTCTCCTGCCTCAACCTCCCAAGTAGCTGGGATTACAGGCGTGTGCCACCACACCCGGCTAATTTGTTTTTGTATTTTTAGTTGAGACAGGGTTTCATCAGATTGGTCTCAAACTCCTGACCTCAGGTGATCCACTCACCTCAACTTCCCAAAGTGCTGGGATTACAGGCATGAGCCACCGCATCTGGCCTGCAGCTGATTTTTTTTTCT
>NW_016869291.1:5935-8174 GCF_001698545.2 Rhinopithecus bieti | reverse complement strand
ATGTCTTTTAGGTTTGAGCAAAGTCCGTTTGAAATTCTCATGTTGAAAACATACCCGATCTAATTGATTTAGGGCCTGAGGGCATTAAGAATAAATGGAACATAAAATATATATGAATGCGTTATTGAAAGCAAGCAAGGAGTTCTGGAATTGGGCTTCACTCCTTCAAATGATTGCCATGAACTCCTCTGGGAAACAAATATATATGTTTTTCTTAGGTAACTAAGTCCATCAAGCCACAGAACAGCAGCCACCAACAGTTTGTCACCACCAAGCAGCAGCAGTTCAGTGGCTCTGAGTGGTGAAAGGAACATGACATGAACGTGTTTGTGGAGACTCCAGAACTACATTCCCAATGCTACCCGAGTCAGCAATTCATTTGCCAATTGTATAAAATTCCCGGTACTACTGATTTATTTATTTTTCTTTTATAAGGAACATACAATTCTGTACTGGTTGAAGTTAAAAAAAATCCACCTGTGCTTATCAAGCTAAATAAGTTGATTTTTGCATTACAGTTATAAAACGTGTAAATGTGTATCATTGTTTTTACTTGATAATAATATACCTGGTTATTTCATTTTTTGGAGCAGAGTAATATATTTAACATAAAATGTAAATTAGAATCTAAAGTCCACAGTGGGAACTGAAATTACTGTTAGACTTTGAAAAATGAGATAACATTTATGAAATTACAGCTATTTATCACTGGGCTTCATGTTCAAAGACATATCTGCTGATGGTGATTATAATCTTTCAATGTGGGTGTGATTAAGATACAAATATGTGAATTGAAACATAAGGTTATCTTTTAATATCTTTAAATTTTTTGACTACCATATTATTTTCAAAGACTTATTCTATTAGTAAGTGTGTATTGTTATTGCGTTAATTTTCTGTAAGCGGGGGACTGCTTAACTGTGCATTCCTAAGGTATGTCATTTCCTTTAATTGTCTTTAGGAAAGTATGACTCAAAGGCCCACAGAGCTCTTATGTCTAGAAGTTGAATAATTTGGAAATAAAAGTAAAATCTCCCTTTCCTCAGTCAAGTTCCTGAATATAAAATTGACAAATGTTTTCCTTAAAACAGCATGCTACTGGGCTGATTTAATCTCTACTGCTTTTATAAGCCAGAGTATAATTTTTAAAGGGTGTTTTAGTGTGTCCTTAAGGATCTTATTGTACCTTTCTTCTTTACAGTTCTTCCAATTTGGTTTGTGAAACTGTAGCTTTTTTAAACCACATATTCCATCTATCATGTATGTGTTGCTAGTAGTAAAAATGATTGCTCAAAACAAACTCAGTGAAAACAAAAGTGAATTATATTCTTGTTGCCTTAAATACCATTCTTAAAGTGGAAACTTACCGTAATCTATCAGGTTTACTATGCCCAGCAGACTTATTTAGAATATCCAGCATAATCATCTGCCTGTAGCCACTAATGCCAATATGCAGGCCCTGTCACAGTTTTAGAAATACTCCAAGCCTTGTTGGAGAAGGAAGTCATGATTGCAATCAATAATCCAGTTCACCTGGCTACTCTTGTAGTTTTACTTTATGTCACAGTCTCAGGAATTTAGTTTCTTCTTGAGATCAAATCCTTACCTTATGACTTAGTTACTTATTTGGACTCTAATATCAGTCCTGATCTTGATAAACAACCAAGCACTTCAATGACTTCAGGATTGGAAGTCTGATTTTCTCATGCTCCCATCTCTGCTACTAGAGAGCTGATTCTTAACTTCAAACCCTATGGCACAGGGCTGGATTCCTGTTTGCTCTTATGTCTTAACAAGTAGTAGCCTGCCAGCTTAATACATCTCAACAAATTCCTTCCTGGAGGTCCCTGTTATTTGTGCCTCATGTGCCAACTATGTCACCTTTGCTACAGCTCTGCAGGATGACCAGTTACTTGTCATTTTCTCTCAGAATAACTGACTTTTCCTGTCTAGCTGGACTTCCTCACCTCTCCAGCAACAATTTCTCTAGTTTCAGATCCAAACTCTGTAGGACTCGATCCCTGTCTTGAAATTAAACCTTCTGTGAAAAACCATTCGACAGAGGAAATTAAATCATCCATGGTTGTTAGCATTATCTATTTCAAGATCTCTTTGTAGATGGCTATCAAAAACATGCAATATTGTCTATTATGTATTTTGTTCAAAACTTTCTACGAACCTTCTATTCTCTCTGAAAATTACACATTAATATCTCCAAAATCCACTAGATATAAGAGGT
>NW_016869291.1:0-1616 GCF_001698545.2 Rhinopithecus bieti | reverse complement strand
AAGATAGGGGAATACTATTTTCAAATTTTTGAGGCTAAAATAATTGTCAACCTAATGGTGTTTGCCTAGAAAATCTATCTTTCAACAAGGAGAGGGAGGAAAAACAAAACGAAACACAAAAAAAGCAACAACTTTTTGAGACGGAGACTCGCTCTTGTCGCTCAGGCTGGAGTGTGGTGGCGAGATCTTGGCTCACTATAACCTCCGCCTCCTGGGTTCAAGCGATTCTCCCGTCTCAGCCTCCTGAGTAGCTAGAATTACAGGCGCATCCCACCACGCCCAGCTATTATTTATTTATTTATTTATTTTGTATGTTTAGTAGAGACATCGTTTCACCATGTTGGCCAGGCTGGTCTGGAACTCCTGACCTTAGGTTATCCACCTGCCTTGGCCTCCCAAAGTGCTGGGATTACAGGCATGAGCCACCGTGCTCGGCAAAAAAAAAAAAAAAAATTTAGGATACATTAAAAACTGAGAGTTTTATCATAATTAAGCCTACAGTTAAGGGACGTCTAAAACATGTACTTGCTAAGGATAATCCTTAAGAGTGAAGGAAAAGGAGATATAAAAGTACACATTTCTAGTAGATATTTTTTATATAAAATAATAATAGCAACAATAATAAGTCTAAAATGTGCAGCTTTAAAAAGGGCTGATACAACATACTCAACACAACGTAACGTATAACAACATGTCAAAACCTTGATGACAAAATAGTGCTAGTGTCTTCACATTATTCAGCAAGTGTTTGAATTACAAATGTTAGACTATGTTAATTAATTAAATGTGCAGAATGAAATATCTAGTATAACTAGTAAAAGAAAATCTCTGTATGTTTTCAAAACCAGTAGGATGAAAAATGATAAAGTGAACAAACAAATCAATCTGCAAAACAAACCAAAAAAAAAATGAAAAAAAAAAAAAAAAAAAAAAAAAAAAAAAAAAAAAAAACAGCAAGAAAGATAAAAGAAGAAGCTTTGAGAAAACAAAACAAATATAAAGGGAAAATAAATTCGTAGAAAAAAATCCAGGCATTATCAACTTTTTATACCTGTTGTCATGTATAAAATGTATGTAGCTAGAAGCATGCACACCAGACAAGCTAGAATCATGTTTACCAGAGAAAACTCATAGAAATAGGAACAGTAACAGGTGTGCATATCTTCTGTTGCTCATTGAATTCTAGGCCCACGAAGAGTTATTTCACAGGAGGCCTCAGAGTCTGGAAGAAGGTTCTCATACAAGAGCTGTGGAGCTTTTAAGTATTGTGAATCCATGAGGAACATCATTCCCTTCCCATGGTTGGATGAGGAGTCAGACTGAAATGGCAGAACCTTGAATTCAGCCCTGCCCTGCAATTTCAGCATTCATGGTAGGTGGTATCCATTTTCAACCCTTCCACCCAGTTCAAGCCATGTGAGTGCAGAGATATATGTCAACACAGCAGCAATATTTGACATGTTTTCTTCATATAATGAGGGGCTGGGATCCAAACTTTAATACAGGCCAGGAGTGATTTTCTTAGTCAGCAGGCCATAACTCATTTCCACGGAGTTTTACAGGAGTGTATGAACTCAACTCTTTTTTTTTTTCTGGGGACCAATCTGGGAAAAGTA
>NW_016869288.1:0-1243 GCF_001698545.2 Rhinopithecus bieti | reverse complement strand
TCATTTTAAATATGATTTTCTGGGAATTCTTTCTTCAAACTATAGAATATATGTGCATTCGTTTGCTAGGCTTGCTGCAACAAAGTACCACAAACTGGGTGGCTGAGACAACAGAAATTGATTATCTCATAGATCTGGAGACTAGAAGTTCTACATCATGTTGTTAGAGTTGGTTTCTTTGATGGCTGTGAGGAACTGTATGTTCCTTGCCTCTCCCCTGGCTTCTGGTGGTTTGCTGGTCATCTTTGTCATTCTTTGGCTTGTAGGTGCATCACCTGGATCTCTGCCTTCATGTTCACATGGTGTTCTACCTGTGTGCATATCTGTGGCCAAATTTCCCCTTTTTGTAAGGATACCAGGCATACTGGATTAGGGTTCCTCTCTACTCCAGTAGGACCTCATCTTCACTAATTATGTCTGCAATAACACTTTCCAAATAAGGTCACATTCTGAGGAACTAGAGGTTAGAATTTCAACATAGGAAATTTTTTGGGGGGTGGGTAAGGCACACGCTTCAACCCATAGCAATATGTTTAAGAGTAAATGAGTTAGTGTGTTATTGTCTTTCTCCCACCTCAGAATCTGTGAAAATACAGTTTCTTTTTCCATTCCTTGGAATGTAGGTGGAGAAAGAGGATGATGATGATGGTGATTATTTTTTGGTCATGGAGCATAATGTGACCCACTTTAAAAAACAACAGACAATTGTAAGGAGGAAAACTGTCATACGCCTACCGCCCAGCTTAAAAAATGATTAGGTCATGTTTAAACATAACTGCCATCCCAGCATCACACCTCAGAAGTTGACAGTTTGCCCAGTTTTTTTTTTTTTTTTTTTTTTTTTTTTTTTCCGACATAGGATCTTTCTCTGTTGCCCAGGCTGGAGTGCAGTGGCATGATCATGGCTCATGGCAGCCTCAACCTCCCAGGCTCAAGGGATCCTCCCATATAGCTGGGACCACAGCGGTGTATCACCACACCCAGCTAGTTTTTTGAATTTTTCTAGAGATGAGGTTTCCCTGTGTTGCCCCACCTAATTTTGTTGTTGTTTTTCCATTCTTTTTTTTTTTTTCTCGTCCTGTTTGTGAGGATTTAATCAAGGTCTGTATATAACTTGGTTACTATGTCTCTTAGGTCTCTTGTCATTTGCAGATTCCCCTTGTGATTTACTGACCAAACCGGGTCATTTGTCCTGTAGAATTCTCAAATTTTGATTTTGCTGATATTATCCCCATAGTTTCAC
>NW_016869287.1:0-433 GCF_001698545.2 Rhinopithecus bieti | reverse complement strand
GGGCGCCCAAAACACTCAAACCCCTTCCTACCTGGACCTGCAGCTGGCGCTTGTGCAGGGCGGAGTGGATCAGGGCGAGCGTGGAGGAGTCTGAGCAGGCCGGGGAGGGGCCTCGGCGGGGCGAACGGCCTCGGCCCGGTGAGGAGCGCCGCGGTGGGGACGGGGTCCGCTGGCCCAAGAGCCCCCGTAGGCTGCCGTCGGACGCATCCGCGGTGGGCTCGGAGCCGCTCAGCTGGACGCCGCTCTCAGAGTCCGACAGGACGGCCTGAGGGCAGGGGAGGGAGGCAGAAGGAGGCCACCGAGTTAGGAACCGCGGGGTTAGCTGGGCAAAGACGCCCAGGCGAGGCTGGGGGGCCGCCTCATCCCAAATGATCCCTCCTACAATAAGCCTTCCTGATTTCACCTCATCCACTAGTTCAGTTCTCAGCTCGCA
>NW_016869286.1:0-215 GCF_001698545.2 Rhinopithecus bieti | reverse complement strand
CTGCAGTGAACATACATGTGCATGTGTCTTTATGGTAGGCTAATTTATATTCCTTTGGGTATATACCCAGTAAGGGGATTGCTGGGTCAAATGGTAGTTCAGTTTTAAGTTCTTTGAGATATTTCCAAACTGCTTTCCACAGTGTTTGAACTAGTTTACATTCCCACCAGCAGTGTATAAGCATCCCCTTTTCTCCACAACCTCACCAGCATCTG
>NW_016869285.1:0-416 GCF_001698545.2 Rhinopithecus bieti | reverse complement strand
CCATTCTCCTGCCTCAGCCTCCAGAGTAGTAGCTGGGACTACAAGCACCCAACACCATGCCCCGCTAATTTTTTGTATTTTTTTAGTAGAGACGTGGTTTCACCGTGTTAGCCAGGATGGTCTCGATCTCCTGACCTCGTGATCCGCCCACCTCAGCCTCCCAAAGTGCTGGGATTACAGGCATGCGCCACCGCGCCCAGCTGCCATGAAGATTTTTTTTTTTCAAATATACAATCCCTTTTTTTTTTTTTTTTTTTTTAAATATTTGTTGTAGAGTTGGGGCTTGCTGTGTACCAAGGCTGGTCTCCAAGTACTGGGCTCAAGCAATCCTTCCACCTAGGCCTCCCAAAGTGCTGGGATTACAGGCTGAGCTATCACACCCAGCCATACATTTTAAAGAACATAAAATAATTTGC
>NW_016869284.1:0-215 GCF_001698545.2 Rhinopithecus bieti | reverse complement strand
GCCTGTTTTAAGTTAAAGCACTCATTTAAAAAAGAAAAAAACCTGGGGTCTTCCAATAAAATTCTACTACGAGCTTTGTAAGTCTGAAATTTTAAGAATGACTATTTAGAAAATCTGGTTTACTTAACAGTACCTTTTGCAGAAGGGAAAAGGCGTCTGATTATAAACTACATCAACATCTAAGTGAACTGCACTATGCCCTTGTGGCCAGAAAA
>NW_016869283.1:0-952 GCF_001698545.2 Rhinopithecus bieti | reverse complement strand
TGGACTACCGGGGTAGTCCATTAATGATACAGCATTTAACCCTTTTATGTTTTTCAATATTAGAGACAAAAGAAATTAGATCATCATATGAAGTTGCTTCTATTTTAAAGTTGAAATTGCATAGTAAAATTGAATTTGGGCATTTAAACAATACCTGTTATAGGTGTCATACATTTGTATTTGATTGGATGGTGCACTAGCTCTTTATGAAGAATATAAATTTTAATCATAATATAAAGTAACACTGAGAGCAATTCAAGAAATTTTATTTCCTTTAGAAAGCCTGCAGAATCCCAATCAATCCTTCCACAAATATTCTAAGACTTTTATAATACATCTTGGCAGCCAAAATAGATATAAAGCTCATGCATGGTTTTAGCAAAGAAAGAATCTCCAGCCCCTTACTGAAATCTCATTTACACTCATTAGCAATGCAATTCAAACAGACCATTTTCTCCCCCCATTTTTCTCACTCATAAATTATACAGAATATCAAACTGGGAAATAGGCCCTACCAGAGGCACATACAGTAACAAATGCAAAAATCAGCAGCAAGTAAGTGCAAGAAGTTGGCTAATACATCGGTAAAAATACATTGGTAGGCTGGGCATGGTGGCTCATGTAATCCCAGTTATAATCCCAGCACTTTGGGAGGCCAAGGCGGGCAGATCACCTGAAGTCTGGAGTTCGAGACCAGCTTGCCCAACATGGCGAAACCCCATCCCTACTAAAAATACAGAAAATTAGCCAGGTGTGTTGGCGGGTGCATGTAATCCCAGCTACTTGGGAAGCTGAGGCAGGAGAATTGCTTGAACCCAGGAGGCGGAGGTTGCAGTGAGCTGAGATTGCACCACTGCACTCCAGCCTGGGTGACAAGAGCGAAACTCTATCTCATAAAAAGAAAAAAATATATTGGTAAATTGATCAATTATTGCCTTAAAAGTAAAATAGC
>NW_016869282.1:0-2803 GCF_001698545.2 Rhinopithecus bieti | reverse complement strand
GGCCTCCCAAAGTGCTGGGATTACAGGCTTGAGCCACCGTGCCCGGCCCACATTTTCTTTTAAGCTTAACTTTGCACTTAAAATTTTTTTTGTTTCTATTTTCTCTCTCCTTTCTAGATGTTGGTAGCAGAGGGTTTTCAGATTATGTCAATCTGCCACCCGGCTGAAATTCTTTGACTCACTCCAACTGGGTAGTTTTCTTTATGTCTACACTGAAACTGCCTTTATCGATGACGCTAACCTTGCTGAATCCAATGGTCAATTGTCAGTCTTCATCTTACCATTTGGCAGCATCTGACATAGCTGATTACTCTCTTACCTTCTTGAAATACTCTCTTCACCTGATTTCAAGACACCACACTCTCTTGGCTTATCTCCCACCTCACTACTGGTCTTTCTCATTGTCTTTTTTTTGTTTTTTGTTTGAGATGGGGTCTTATTCTGTCACTCAGGTTGGAGTGCAGCAGTGAGATTTCGGCTCACTGCAACCTCCACCTCTTGGTTTCAAGCCATCCTCCCACCTCAGCCTCCCAAGTAGCTGGGACCACAGGCATGTGCCACTATAGCCAGCTAATTTTAGTATTTTGGTAGAGTTTCAGGGTTTCACCATGTTGCCCAGGCTTGTCTCGAACTTCTGAACTCAAGCAATCCGCCTGCCTCTGCCTCCCAAAGTGCTGGGATTACAGGCGTGAGCCACTGCGGCCCCTCATTGTCTTTTGATGGCGGCTCCTCTTTACTTTTAAATGTTGGTAAGCTCCAAGTCCTCAATTCCATTCTTTACTCACTTTCTAAATGATTTCATCCATAGCTTTAAATATCTATAGACTGAGGACTTCCAAATTTCTATCTCCAGTTCTAACATCAGTCTTGAGCTGCAGATTTGTATATGCACCTGCCTACCTAACATCTCTACTTGCACAGAGTTTATATGAGGGACTTGAGCTTTTGCGGATTTTGGTATCTGTTGGTCAGGGGAGGTCCTAGAACTATTCCCCCATGGATACTGAGGAATGACTGTAGTGAGATTTGATATACATTTTGAAGGTGGAGTCAATAGAATTGGATGTGGGTTATATGGCATCATATTTGCATATATTCTCCTGTATACTTTTTTTTTTTTTCTGAGACAAAGTCTTACTCTGTCACCCAGGATGGAGTACAGTGGCACAATCTTGGCTCACTGCAACCTCCGTCTCCTGGGTTCAAGCGATTCTCCTGCCTCAGCCTCCCAAGTAGCTGAGATTATAGGTGCCCGCCACCACACCCAGCTAATTTTTGTATTTTTAGTAGAGATGGATTTTCACCATGTTGGCCAGGCTGGTCTTGAACTCCTGACCTCAGGTGATCCACCCACCTTGGCCTCCCAAAGTGCTGGAATTACAGGTATAAGCCACCACACCCAGCCTCCTCCCATATACTTTAAATAATCTCTAGATTACTTATAATACCTAATACAATGTAAATCAGGGGTGTCCAATCTTTTGGCTTCCTTGGGCTACATTGGAAGAAGTGTCTTGGGCCACACATAAAATACACTAACACTACACTAGTGACAGGTAATGAACTTTAAAAAAAAAACCTTGTATTTTTTTTCTTTTTTCTTGAGACGGAGTCTCGCTCTGTCCCCCAGGCTGGAGTCCAGTGGCGCGATCTTGGCTCACTGCAAGCTCCGCCTCCCGGGTTCATGCCATTCTCCTGCCTCAGCCTCCCGAGTAGCAGGGACTATAGGCGCCCACTACCACCCGGCTAATTTTTTTGTATTTTTATAGAAACGGGGTTTCACCGTGTTAGCCAGGATGGTCTCGATCTCCTGACCTCGTGATCCGCCCACCTCGGCTTCCCAAAGTGCTGGGATTACAGGCGTGAGCCACTGCGCCCGGCAACCTCATATGTTTTAAGAAAATTTATGAATTTGTGTTGGGCCACATTCAAAGCTGTCCTGAGGCATGCAGATTGTGAGCCACGAGTTGGACAAGTATGAAGTAAATGTTATGTAGAGTCCAGACTGTGGGAAATTCTTTAGGTTAACTGTTTTGTTTTCTTCAACAGATAAATACTAAGAAAAAGAAGACAGAGGTGGAGCTTATAGACTTAAAAGACATACCAACTGTTTTTCCTGTGGGTAAAACTAAATTGTGGTATGTGGGGTTGTACATTTGAGTGTAAACTTTTTTTTGAGACAGAGTCTCACTGTGTTTCTCAAGCTCTGGAGTGCAGTGGCGAGATCACACTCAGTGTAGCCTCACCCTTCTGGGCCCAAACGATACTTCCACTTCAGCCTCCCAAAGTAGCTAGGACAACAGGCATGCCACCATGCCCAGCTAACATTTTATTTTTTGTAGAGATGGGGGTCTCCCTGAATTGCACAGGCTGGTCTCAAAATTCTGAGCTCAAGCAATCCTCTCACCTTGGCCTCCCAAAGTGCTAGGATTATAGGCATGAGCCACCTCACCCAGCCAAGTGTAAATTATTTTTAAAAAACCACAAGAAAGTCAGCTGGGCGTGTTGGCTCACACCTGTAATCCCAGCACTTTGGAAGGCCAAGGTGGGTGGATCAGTTGAGGTCAGGAGTTCGAGACCAGCCTGGCCAACATGGAGAAACCCTGTCTCTACTAAAAATATTTAAAAATTAGCCATGCGTGATGACCTGCAATCCCAGCTACTCGGGAGGCTGAGGCTGAAGAATCGCCTGAACCTGGGAGCTGGAGGTTGTAATGAACTGAAATCACACAACTGCACTCCAGCATAGGCAACAGGGCAGGACTGTCTCAAAAAAAAAAAAAAAAAAAAAAAAAAAAAAAAA
>NW_016869281.1:0-909 GCF_001698545.2 Rhinopithecus bieti | reverse complement strand
AAAAGTCTTGATGAGACAATATTCAGGTAAACTGGCCATTTTTCTTTCCATTTAATTGCATTGCTGCCATATGTTAGTTACTGGAATTTTCTGTTTTGTGAGTAGTCTTAACTCTTCAGGAAACTTAGCAAATGAAGATGGTTGCATTGTTTAGCTAGGAATGACCAAATTTCTATCTGATGAAGACTGAATTTTATGATTCTGATTATTATGCAGTTCTATCTTGAAGTACTTGGGTTTCTTTCCAAAATCATGTATTTGTTGTTCATTCTGTTTTAGAAATTTTACCCTTTTCTCTTTATTTTCTGTATTATTGGTCACACTAGAAAATTAAATACTTGTCAAGCAAAATAAAAAGGCTTGCATTTCTTCACTTAATAAAATGTCTTAAAAAATCATCTGAAACATTCCTATTACACATTCATTGCTGGTTATCCACAGGTTATGTTTCAGTCACCTGGGGCTTTGTTATGAATGTGTTTTATGTCTCTTTCACTATGCTTCTGCTTTTATTACTATTTATTATGCTTATTTCATCTCCCTCATTAAGAACATAAAATCACAATTTCCTCAAAGGCAGGTAGAGCTGTGCACTGTCTCTTCTGTTTAAGAATATGAATTGGTCTATTTTTCTCTAAATAGAAAATTTTCCCTACCTCTTGATGGTGACACACACTTAAAACCTCAACACATATAAAGAGCTTGGCCCAATGCAAACACATAATAAGAGTTCTACAAACACTAGTTGCTATTATTATTATTATTATTATTTTCTATGACTACAAATTTGTATGTATAAAATTTTCAGTCTCTCTATACTTAAAAAGACTTAGACTCTGAGGGGGGGGGCGCGGGCGGAGCAAGATTCCCGAATAGGAACAGCTCCAGTCTCCAGCTCCCAGCGCGGGC
>NW_016869280.1:0-908 GCF_001698545.2 Rhinopithecus bieti | reverse complement strand
CCCTCAGCCTCCTGATCGTCCATTTAGGTTTTGCTTTTTTTTGTTTTTTTTGAGATGGAGTCTCGCTCTGTTGCCCAGGCTGGAGTGCAGTGGTGTGATCCGAGCTCACTGCAACCTCTGTTTTTCGGGTGCAAGCCATTTGCCTGCCTCAGCCTCCCTAGTAGCTGGGATTACAGGTGACTGCCACCACACCGAGCTAATTTTTATACTTTTAGTAGAGACGGGGTTTCACTATGTTGGCCAGGCTGGTCTTGAACTCCTGACCTCAGATGATCCACCCTCCTTGGCTTTCCACTATCCAGGTTTTATTTTTAAACTCTTTATTACTAAAATAATGTTATAGTCCAGAGAAATTTTAAAAGGAGATAAAATTTTCATTTCCCCTCACACTTTTTTCCCTAATGTTAACTTACATAACCATACTGTAATTAGAAGAAATTGGAAATTAGCATGGTACAATATGTTAAATTAAACTACACACTTTATTTACATTTCACCAGTTATACAACGAATGTATTTTTCTGTCCCAATGTGTAACTCAGGATCTCACATTGCCTTTAGTTGTCACTTCTCTTTGTTCTCTTTTAATCTGCGACAGGCCTTCAATCTTTTCTTGTCTTTCATGACCTTGAAAGTTTTGGAGAGTGCATGTCAGTTATTGTATTATTTTCTATTGCTGCATAAAACTACCAAAAATTTAGAGGCTGAAAACAACACAAATTTATTGCCTCACAACTTTCATGGCTCAAAAGTCCAGGTATGCATTAGCTGAGTTCTCTGCTCAAGGTATCAGTGGGCTGAAATCAAAATGTCACCTGAGGCTGTGATCTTATCTGAGGCTTGCGATCCCCTTCCAAATTCGCTGGTTGTTGGCAGAATATAGTTCTAACAGTTTGAGGATTGCAATC
>NW_016869279.1:0-432 GCF_001698545.2 Rhinopithecus bieti | reverse complement strand
ATTCCCTATTTAATAAATGGTGTTGGGAAAACTGGCTAGCCATATGCAAAAAATTGAAACTGAACCCTTTCCTTAAACCTTATACAAAATCAACTCAATATGGATCAAAGATTTAAATGTAAGGTGTAGGACCATAAAAATCCTAGAAGAAAATTTGGGCAATACCATTCAGGACATAATTGTGGGCAAAGATTTCATGTCTAAAACACCAAAAGCAATAGCAACAAAAGTCAACATTGACAAATAGGATCTAATCAAACTAAAGGGCTTCTGCACAGCAAAAGAAACTATCATCAGAGCGAACAGGCAACCTACAGAATGGGAGAAAATTGTTGCAATCTATCCATCTGACAAAAGACTAATATCCAGAATCTACAAAGAACTTAAATTTACAAGAAAAAAACAACCCCATCAAAAAGTGGGCAAAGGATA
>NW_016869278.1:0-790 GCF_001698545.2 Rhinopithecus bieti | reverse complement strand
CAAATTTGAAATGGGAATATCCAAATAATAATAAATGTGAAAGGAAACTGAATATAATAATAAAGTTATGAAAGAGAAAAAATAAAATCTCATGCCAAAAGAATATACAGGTTTTTTTTGTTTTGTTTTGTTTTTCCAGACGGAATCTCACTCTGTCAACCAGGTTGGAGTGCCGTGGCACGATCTCGACTCACTGCAACCTCCACCTCCCGGGTTCAAGCGATTCTTCTGTCTCAGCCTCCTGAGCAGCTGGGACTACAGGCACATCAGCCCAGCTAATTTTTGTATTTTTAGTAGAGACGGGGTTTCACCTTATTGGCCAGGCTGGTCTCGAACTCCTGACCTCAGGATCCACTCACTTCAACCTCCCAAAGTGCTGGGATTATAGGTGTGAGTCACCATGCCCATCCCATACAGGTTTAAATACTGCGTGGCCATGCTATATGACAGTTTGTTAGTTGAAGATATTTTTGTTTACAAAATCAATAAGATTAATCATGCATCACTCTATACTTGCTATTAAAATTACTATGTCCTGCATTTTGTGGCCTTCCCAAAGAGACAAGGAGTTTGAGTCATGATATTAGAAAAGACTAAAGACCCTACATGGTTTACTAGAGAAAACCCTTTACTTTAGTGTCAGGAGACTTTTATTACATATCTGGCCTTACTACTAACTAGAAGAAACTTAAAGGAAATGACAATTTCTCTATAAGTCACACTTTCCTCATCTTTCAAACTAAGATATGGGACTAAACACTCTTGAATGGACTCCGGATTTTGAAATTCT
>NW_016869277.1:0-415 GCF_001698545.2 Rhinopithecus bieti | reverse complement strand
TAGCTAAAGGATTGTAAATGCACCAATCAACACTCTGTAAAAACACACCAATCAGCACTGTGTGTCTAGCTAAAGGACTGTAAACGCACCAATCAGCACTCTGTGTCTAGCTAAAGGATTGTAAATGCACCCATCAGCACTCTGTAAAAACGCACCAATCAGCACTGTGTCTAGCTAAAGGATTGTAAACGCACCAATCAGCACTCTGTAAAATGCACCAATCAGCCCTCTGTGTCTAGCTAAAGCATTGTAAATGCACCAATCAGCACTCGGTAAAATGGACCAATCAGTGCTCTGTAAAATGGACCAATCAGCAGGACATGGGCAGGGCCAAATAAGGGAATAAAAGCTGGCCGAGCCAGCAGCAGCAACCCTCTTGGGTCCACTTCCATGCTGTGGAAGCGTTGCTCTTTCA
>NW_016869276.1:0-789 GCF_001698545.2 Rhinopithecus bieti | reverse complement strand
ATAAAAAAATAAATAAAAATAAAAATAAAAGAATTTCATGGTGCTTAACAAATTACCAAGCCTACAACTGCTTTCTCAGCACTTGAAACTAGTTTACTCTTAAGATGTTTTGAGGCTTAATTTTTTTTTAACCACTAAGGCAAATACTCTGCCTTCTAAACATTTCCATGAACTGGCTTTTACTCTTGCAGTTTGGTGAGTGGCTTCTTGGTGCAGAGCTGGCACCCCTCTTTGCTACAAGACAGGCAGCACAGCCCCAAGGTTACAGAAGAAGAAAACTTGACTTCTCTCAACCTCCCCTACTTTGCCCTGGTGTTTGCCAATCAGAAGATAGTAATTTTAGGCCAGGCATGGTGGCTCATGCCTGCAATCCCAGCACCTCAGGAGGCCGAGGCAGACAGATCACTTGAGGTCAGGAGTTCGACACCAGCCTGGCCAACATGGTGAAACTCAGTCTCTGCTAAAAATACAAAAACTAGTTGTGCATGGTGGTGGGCGCCTGTAATCCCACCTATTTAAGAGGCTGAGGCAGGAGAATCACTTGAATCTGGTTGGCAGAGGCTGCAGTGAGCCAAGACTGTACCACTGCACTTCAGCCTGGGTGACAGAGTGAGACTCTATCTCAAAAAAAAAAAAAAAGTAATAGTAATTTTAGTAAAAGGTGCCTTAAATTTATTAACTCTCTTTAAAACGAAAAAAAAAATGAAAATAGAAAGTTAAAATACAATCCAAATCTTAAATATCTTTATTTTAGAAAGCTTAATAAATATTTTCATTTCTACAACTTAT
>NW_016869275.1:0-954 GCF_001698545.2 Rhinopithecus bieti | reverse complement strand
GAGGAGAACTACAAACCACTGCTCAAGGAAATAAGAGAGGACATAAATGGAAAAACATTCTATGCTCATGGATAGGAAGAATCAATATTGTGAAAATGGCCATACTGCCTCAAGTAATTTATAAATTCAGTGCTATCTCCATCAAGCTACCATTGACTTTCTTCACAGAATTAGAAAATATTACTTTAAAGTTCATATGGGACCAAAAAAAGAGCCCGTATAGCCAAGATAATCCTAAGCAAAAAGGACAAAGCTGGAGACATCATGCTACCATACTTCAATCTATACTACAAGACTACAGTAACCAAAGCAGCATGGTACTAGTACCAAAATAGATATATAGACCAATGGAAGAGAACAGAGGCCTCAGAAATCACACGTACAAGCATCTGATCTTTGATAAACCTGGCAAAAACAAGCAATGGGGAAAGGATTCCTTATTTAATATTTGGTATTGGGAAAACTGGCTAGCCATATGCAGAAAACTGAAACTGGACCCCTTCCTTGCATCTTATACAAAAATTAACTCAAGATGGATTAAAGACTGAAACATAAGTCCTAAAACCATAAAAACTCTAGAAGAAAACATAGGCAATACCATTCAGGACATAGGCATGGGCAACAACTTCATGACTAAAACACCAAAAGCAATGGCAATAAAAGCCAAAATTGACAAATGAGATCTAATTAAACTAAAGAGCTTCTGCACAGCTAAAGAAAGTATCATCAGGGTGAACAGAATGGGAGACAATTTTTGCAATCTATCTATCTGACAAAGGGCTAATATCCAGAATCTACAAGGAACTTAAACAAATTTATAAGAAAAAAAACCCCATCAAAAAGTGGGTGAAGGATATGAACAGACACTTCTCAAAAGAAGACATTTATGCAGCCAACATATGGAAAAAAAGCTTATCATTACTGATCATTAGAGAAATGCAAATCAAAACCCAA
>NW_016869274.1:0-1666 GCF_001698545.2 Rhinopithecus bieti | reverse complement strand
GTGATGCTCAATTGCACTTATAAGAGATTACATTTATAAGAGATTCCTTTACATCAAGGTCACCCTGAGGGAGGATTCTGTTGGTGTACTGAAGGGTCCTAGCTCTGATCCTGCCCATTTCAATATTGTGTCAGTATCTGAGATAAAGTAAAGTGGGTGGTTATCTGTTTGTGGATGATCTAAAGCTGTAGATTTAGTTTTCACTGAGTCTTTATATTTTTTCTCCAATGATTTTGAAAGGTAGACTATTTAAAATGTAATTATTTTAAATTGTGGCCAATTTAAAGATTTTCATATACATACTTAGAGCTGTTTTTCACTACCTAATTTATGTTATTGTACTTGCATATTAAAGTAGAATAACTCCATTTATTCTTCATATATCTGAAAGTGACTTTCTTTTGCCTGCATCTTTGGGTGATAGCTAACACAGTATAAAACTACAACTAGATGTGAAAATTCGTTAGGTCAAGGACTGCTTATTTTGTTACCTTGTTTTTCACATGGTGCTCAACCTTATGTTTTAGATATAATTGATACTCTTTCCATATTGTTGATTCGTTGTGAATTTTTAAAAATTAAGAACTAAGCCTTAGGAAGTTTTAAGGTACTTGTTTACACGCTGTGAGTTAGGGCTTCTCCTAACAAGAGATTGTATGATTGAGTTATGTGCTAACGTGTTTATGCTTGATTAGTTGACTTCAAGTGCTCAAACACAGGAAATAATTGCCCAATTGAAGATGTCTAACATTATTAGATATTAAGCTATTTCAGATCCATACTAAATCATCCATTTGAATATAGTACAAGAAACTTCTTTATTGGGACTTATTTTTCCTCTTTACAAAATACCCTTGAAAAGAGATAGTGATGTAGTCGAAAGAGTGAGGGAACCTGAGTTCCTTGACTATGTACTATAAGAACATGGGCCTGTCATATTAATTTTCTGGGACTAACAATTTGTACTATAAAAGGGTTACAAATCAAAATCCCTTTCTATTTTTTTCAGTTACCACCTGTAAAGTATGGTAGTTATAGTAATCCTATGTGAGTGGGGTGTTTTGCAGAACCTTAGTTGATTCCACTCCTCTAACTTAGGATAATGACTGTTTCTTGTGTGGGGGCCACAGATGCCAGGATTTAGATATGCTATCATTAGAAAGCAAACTAATTTTTCACAGGTTTCTATTTTTTAATTCTTTATCGTTATATTTGCTAGTGGGTGTCAAGAGAATCAGGGATATTGATTAACCTGTGTGAATGAGTAGCTGGAAACACATGTGCTTTGCTTTTTGGAACTCAATTGTTCTTTAGCCAGTCAGGTTATCTACCTAAATAAGAGGGAATTCAATAACACTTTTCTTTGTGCATAAGAGTGGTTATTTCTTATGGTGTTTGCTTGATGGTATTTTTTATTTTTATTTTCCAGTGAAATATAAACACGATTTTTTAAAGCTTTATCCGTCTTTGGAAATTAATGATCAGTTTGCATAAAAGCACTTGATCTGGAAAACTTCGAATATGTTCTATTTAATACCATCTGCTATATATCTTTTCTATTGGTTGTTATGGAGACTTATTTTTCATGAAGGGACATGGTGCTGCTTTACTTGAAGACTGAATTTGCTTTGATTTCATAGTTCATTATGGTAAAACTAAGCACCAT
>NW_016869273.1:0-910 GCF_001698545.2 Rhinopithecus bieti | reverse complement strand
GACTTCCTCTCTTCCTATTTGAATACCTTTATTTCTTTCTCTTGCCTGATTGCACTGGTGAGAACTTCCAATACTATGTTGAATAGGAATGGTGAGAGAGGGCATCCTTGTCTTGAGCCCATTTTCAAAGAGAATGCTTCCAGCTTTTGCCCATTCAGTATGATATTGGCTGTGGGTTTGTCATCAATAGCTCTTATTATTTTGAGATATGTTCCAGCAATACCTAGTTTATTGAGAGTTTTTAGCATAAAGCAGTGTTGAATTTTATTGAAGGCCTTTTCTGCATCTATTGAAATAATCATGTGGTTTTTGCCATTGGTTCTGTTTATGTGATGGATTATGTTTATCGATTTGCATATGTTGAACCAGCCTTGCATCTCAGGATGAAGCTGACTTGTTAATAGTAGATAAGCTTTTTGATGTGCTGCTGGATTCGGTTTGCCAGTATTTTATTGAGGATTTTCGCATCGATGTTCATCAGGAATATTGGCCTGAAATCTTCTTTTTTTGTTGTGTCTCTGCCAGGTTTTGGTATCAGGATGACGCTGGCCTCATAAAATGAGTTAGGGAGGAGTCCCTCTTTTTCTATTGTTTGGAATGGAATGGTACCAGCTCCTCTTTGTACCTCTGGTAGCATTCGGCTGTGAATTCATACTGGTCCTGGGCTTTTTTTTTGGTTGGTAAGCTATTAATTAATGCCACAATTTCAGAACTTGCTATTGGTCTATTCAGAGATTCGACTTCTTCCTGGTTTAGTCTTGGGAGAGTGTATGTGTCCAGGAATTTATCCACTTCTAGATTTTCTAGTTTATTTGTGTAGAGTTGTTTTACAGTATTCTCTGATGGTAGTTTGTATTTCTGTGGGATCAGTATCAGCTATCCCCTTTATCATTTTTTATTGTGTCTACTT
>NW_016869272.1:0-214 GCF_001698545.2 Rhinopithecus bieti | reverse complement strand
CCTTCCCACCCTCCTTCCTTCCCACCCTCCTTCCTTCCTTCCTTCCTTCCTTCCCTCCTTCCTTCCTTCCCTCCTTCCTTCCTTCCTTCCTTCCTTCCCTCCTTCCTTCCTTCCTTCCTTCCTTCCTTCCCTCCTTCCTTCCCTCCTTCCTTCCTTCCTTCCTTCCTTCCTTCCTTCCTTCCTTCCTTCCTTCTTTGCTTCCTTCCTTCCTTCC
>NW_016869271.1:0-947 GCF_001698545.2 Rhinopithecus bieti | reverse complement strand
CCACCACCACCACCACTACCACCACCACTACCACCACCATCACCACCGCCACCACCACCACCACCACCACTACCACCACCATCACCACCGCCACCACCACCACCACCACTACCACCACCATCACCACCCCGCCACCACCACCACCACCACCACCATACCACCACCATCACCACCGCCACCACCACCACCACCACTACCATGAAGACTGAAGGAGCAATACTCCATGTAGGGTCCAGCAGCTGTTGCGTGGTGGAGCTGATAATTGAAATCATATCTCCCTGGGCTGTTTTCACTACACTGCACAATCTCCTAATGAGCAGGGCTCTGTTTTGGCCTGAGGAATGAGTGACAAGATGTACTCTGTGTGTGTGTGTGTCCTGTATTCAAGAGGCTTAAAATCTAGTTAGGAGACAAATTTAAAAGGTCAGTAGTAGCAACCGATGCTTGCAAAATGCTAAGCCCAACAAACGTACAGAAGTCCAAAGGAGCCACTGATTACAAAGATTCCAAGTGGTGGAGGGGTTCTCATGAAGGACAAAGACTTGGGTGGGCTTAGAAAAGAAAGCTGAGGACTTACAGATGTGGAGAAGAGGCCAACAGCTGTCCCAGAAGGCAGATCACCTTGAGCTAAGAATACACATGCTGTTTTAGGAAACAAAGTGAGTGGCTGTGGGCTGCTGTTATTTCAGAGGTGAGCATAGAGTGAGAGTTAAGAAATGCCCCTTTGGAAGGTGTGTTAGACCCTTGCTCCTCAAGGCGTGGTCTGAGCACCAGTGCTGTCACCATCACCTGAGTGCTTGTTAGAAATGCAGAATCTGGTTGAGTACAGTGACTCAAGCCTGTAATCCCAGCACTTTGGAAGGCCAAGGTGAGAGGATTGCTTGAGCTCAGGAGTTCCAGACCAGCCTGGGCAACACAGTAAGACCTCATTTCTATTAAAGTAGGAA
>NW_016869270.1:0-905 GCF_001698545.2 Rhinopithecus bieti | reverse complement strand
CTATGGTGAAAAAAGAAACGTCCTCAGATTTAAACTAGAAAGAAGCTGTCTGAGAAACTGCTTTGTGATGTGTGAATTCATCTCACAGAGTTAAACCTTTCTTTTCATTGAGCAGATTGGTAACACGGTTTTTGGGAATCTGCAAAGGGATATTCAGGAGCGCATAGAGTCAAATGGCGAAAAGGAAATATCTTCAGGTAAAACTGGTGAGAATCTTTCTGAGAAACTCCTTTGTGATGTGTGCATTCATCTCATCAATCTAAATGTTTCTGTTGAGGGAACGCTTTGGCATCACTGTTTTTGTGATACCTGAGAAGGGATATTTGGGACCGCATTGAGGCATATGGTGGAAAAGCAAATATCCTCAGATAAAAACTGGAAAGAAGCTTCCTGAGAAACTACTTTGTGATGAGTCAACTTATCTCACAGCGTTACATCATTCTTTTCATGGAGCAGTTTGTTAACACTGTTTTTGTGGAATCTGCTGAGGGATATTTGGGACTGCGTAGAGACCTAAGGTAGAAAAGAATATTCTTCAGGTAAAACAGGAGAGAAGATTTTGCAGAAACTCCCTTGTGATATGTGCATTCATCTAACATAGTTAAACGTTTCTGTTGAGGGAGTACTTTGGCATTACTCTTTTTCTCATGTCTTAGAATGGATATTTTGGAGTGCATTGAAGCCTATGGTGGAAAAGGAAATATCCTCATATAAAATCTAGAAAGAAGCTTTCATAGAAACTGCTTTGTGATGTGTTAATTCATCTCACAGAGTTGCACGATTCTTTTCATGGATAAGTTTGGTAGCACTGTTTTCAGGAATCTGAGAAAGGATATTTTGGATGGCATCGAAGCCTATGGTGACAAGTAAAATATCCTCAGATTTAAATTAGAAAGAAGCTTTCT
>NW_016869269.1:0-784 GCF_001698545.2 Rhinopithecus bieti | reverse complement strand
TTTGAGTATTATTCTAGTTAGAAAGAAAACATTTAAAATATATTTGTTTCAAAATAAAATAAATAATTTTGTGCAGCATTTTCTTTTTGTCTTTTCTTTTCTTTTTTTTTTTTTTTTTTTGAGACGAAGTCTCACTCTTGTCCCCAGGTTGGAGTGCAATGGTGAGATCTTGGCTCACATCAACCTCCTCCTCCCAGGTTCAAGAGATTCTCCTGCCTCAGCCTCCCGAGTAGCTGGGATTACAGGCGACTGCCACCACACTCGGATAATTTTTGTATCTTTCATAAAGACAGGGTTTCACCATGTTGGCCAGGCTGGTCTCGAACTTCTGACCTCAGGTGATCCCCCTGCCTCGGCCTCCCAAAGTGCTGGGATTACAGGCGTGATGAGCCACCACGCTTGGCCTTGTGCAGCATTTTCTAATCTGAATGGTTTTCCCACATGAATAAAACTATACTGCTTTAAAATGTTTCTCTTGATTCAGAAATTACATCTGCATACTTAGATTCATTCTTGCCATTAGAAATAAAATATTACGCAGATTTTTGAGACAGAGTGTTTGGAGATATTATAAAGTTCGGACACCAGAGCCTCAAGAATTATGTACAGTCAGTGCAACAAAAGCAAGAAAATCTTTTTCTCTTTATTTCGTAAAATTCAGTCTTATTTACTTAATACATGTATGAACTCCAAATTTTATCTGAAAAGGAAAAGTATTACTGCAAATGTATCCAATGTTCTCTATGATGAGGCCCAGACTCATTGACAAAACTCCCTTTTAACT
>NW_016869268.1:0-910 GCF_001698545.2 Rhinopithecus bieti | reverse complement strand
AGTCAAGTCAGTAATTCCCAAGACTCATTAACAATGAAGAGGAACAATGCGATATGAATTTCTAGGTGAGCTGTGCTCTCAAATGAGTAGCAATAAGCAATATACTTGTGATTTATGGCATTACTAATATACCCTCTTTAAGAAAATCCTACCCACAGAACTTAGAAACAAAACAGATAAATTAGGGAAAGATTATTTACATTACAAAAGGCCTCTTCACTTTACGAAAAGATTCACCATAAGGCTTCTTTAATGAGAGAGCGTTGGTATGAGATTTTGTTTACAAAAAATGAAAACATCACTTCGTACCAGAGTTACAGGAACTCTCCAATGGGTAATATGAGATCCACCCTCTGTTAGATGATTTATCTTGGGGCAGCTGGAATTGAAGGCCACACTGGGGAATGTGCTGGCTGACTCCTTCAGGACCCTGAAATCCACTGAGTTATTCTAGGCTTGTATTTCCCAAATGCCCCACTCTCCTTATCTGTTTTCTGTGTGCACCCATGTGGAAGGGTGCACCTATGTGGAAGAGTGCCCCAAGAAACAGTCTTTGGAAACATTTCAACTCAGAGGTGATCTGGCCTGATCCTGCGTTATCTATCCCAAGGTTGAGAAATTATACCACTATTATCTTCCCACTTTCCAGCTTTCTGACCACCAAAAATCGGGAAGTTTGGTAGTCAGGTGCTCCCCTAGATCCATGAGGCTGGACCTTAATACCTATCTGCAGAGACAGGGCTCTTTATTCTCTGCTCTGATGTTGAACTTGGATGAAACTGCTCTAAGTCTCCATTTAAAAATTTTTGTTAATGATTGGCTTAAAACATCCGTGAAGGTTCTTTTCTAGCATAAGCCCCAATTTGAGACTGGAAGCTTTGCAAAACAGGGACATGTGTTCATTTAAACA
>NW_016869267.1:0-791 GCF_001698545.2 Rhinopithecus bieti | reverse complement strand
TCACTGCAACCTCCACTTCCCAGGTTCAAGTGATTCTTTTGCCACAGCCTCCCGAGTAGCTGGGATTACAGGCATGCACCACCATGCCCAGCTAATTCTGTATTTTTAGTAGAAATGGGGTTTCTCCATGTTGGTCAGGCTGGTCTCAAACCCCCAACCTCAGGTGATTCACCCGCCTTGGCCTGCCAAAGTGCTGGAATTGCAGGCGTGAGCCACCGCACCCGGCCTCCTTAATTTTTTTGGTTGCTTCTCATTTCTCTTAGGATAAAGTTCAGATTTGAAAATCTGGTCTGCCAAGCAGCAAGTCACAGCCCTTGACTACCGCTCCAGGTTAAATTCACATGCTTATATCCTCACATGGTACACAGAATCCACTCTGGTTTTCTTTCAGTCCTTTCTAGCATAGACCCTTCTTCATCTGCCAGGGATGTTTCTGCCCACCTCCTCCCCCGCCTTCTCTGGGCTGACTGACTCTTACTTACCTATCAAGTGTCAGTTGATGTGACACTTCCCCCCAGGGAAAGAGGCCTCACCTGCTTATCAGTCTAAGTTTCCCATTAGTCTTGCCCATCATGTTCTATACTTTTTCTACACAGAATTTACCTAGTGTAATCACATAATTATGTGCATAATTTATTGTTAATTATTTGTTGTATTTCTGTCTCTTCCAGTAAGTTCCACAAAGGCGATGACCTTTGTTTGTCTTGTTTATAATTGTATCTTCAGAGTCCATCACAGTCTGTCATAGTAGATACTTGGTAACTATTTGTGGAAGGGAGGAAGGAAGGAAG
>NW_016869266.1:0-416 GCF_001698545.2 Rhinopithecus bieti | reverse complement strand
TTCTCCTCCTTCTCCTCCTTCTCCTCCTTCTCCTTCTTCTTCTTCTTCTTTCTTCTTCTTCTTCTTTCTCCTCTTTTGTTTTTTTTTTAAAGACAGATTCTCACTCTGTTGCCCAGGCTGGAGTGCAGTGCTGGGGTCTCAGCTCACTGCAACCTGCGCCTCCCAGGTTCAGGCAATTCTGCTTTAGCTTCCCGAGTAGCTAGGACTACAGGGGTGTACCACCAAGCCTGGCTAATTTTTTTTTGTATTTTTAGTAGAGATGGGGTTTCACCATGTTGGCAAGGCTGGTCTCAAAGTTCTGACCTCAAGTCATCTGCTGGCCTCGGCGTCCCAAAGTGCTCAGATTACAGGCATGAGCCACCGTGCCGGGCCTCTTCTTTTATTAAAACCTTGACGGCCGGGCGCGGTGGCTCAAG
>NW_016869265.1:0-1384 GCF_001698545.2 Rhinopithecus bieti | reverse complement strand
TCAGATGGTCATAGTGTGCAGTATTATTTCTGGGCTGTCTATACTGTTCCATGGGTCTATGAGTTTGTTTCTGTACTAGTACCATGGTGTTTTGGTTACTGCAGCCTTGCGGTTTAGTTTGTAGTCAGGTGACATAACGCCTTCTAAAATAGTTTTTTCTAGTTTTGTGAAGAATACCATTGATAGCTTGATAGGAATAGCATTGAATCTGTACATTTCTTTGGGCAATATGGCCATTTTATGATATTAATTATTCCTACTCATGAGCATAGAATGTTTTTCCATTCATTTGTGTCTTCTCTGATTTATTTGAGCAGTGTTTTGTTATCCTCATTGTAGAGATCTTTCACCTCCCTGGTTACCTGTAGTCCTAGGTATTTTATTTGATTTTTTGTGGCTATTGTGAATGTGATTACATTCTTGATTTTGCATTTAGGTTGGACCTTATTGTAGTACAGAAATCCTACCGATTTTTGTACACTGATTTATGTCCAGAAACCTCGCTGAAGTTGTTTATCAGATCTGAAGACTTTTGGGCAGAGACTATAAGCTTTGTTAGGTATAAAATTATACCATCTTTGTTGGGTATAAAATTATACCAACCACATAGTTTGACTTCCTCTTTTCCTATTTGGATGCCTTTTATTTCTTCCTTTTGTCTGATTGCTCTGGCCAGGGTCTCTCACTTTTTTCTTTGCAGTCTTCAACAATAAATAGGTACTGGTGACCTTCATATCAATCACATCAAAAGTAGAATAAAAATGACATACTTAGAAATGATATATATTTTCTTGTAGTGGTCTTTTAAAATTTCATTCGGTAGGCATGGAAAATGGGGCTTGTGCTAAGATATTTAGTAATAAGGAAAACAGTTAATATTGAATTCTAAACTTAAATCTGGTCAATTTTCCATTCAGTCATTTATTCATGGAATAATTGACTACTGGGCAAAGCATTGTCCTGTAGGTGAGACAGTGTCCAGAAATAAGTATAGTTTAGGGAAAAATTAAATTATGAATGTCATGCAAATAAAAGTGTTAGTTGAAATTTTAAGAGGAGGAGAATAGTTCCCACTGAGAGGAAGGGGGAAGTGATGTTTGAAATATACTTTGAAAGACACATAGCATTTGAATACTGAAGACTCAATGAACAAGCAGAATATGTAAAAACATTGTTAAAATAAAGACCAGGAACTACATGCGGACACTCAATTATTTGGTGAAGGGAATGTCATAGGTGTAAGAAGAACATTGATAAAGGAATTAGAAAAAACATCATTGGGCCAGACTGAGGAGGGATTGAATGTAAGGCTAAGGATTCTAAGAAGTTCCTTGAGGGTTTTCAGAAATTCTGCCCTGTTATTGCTAGTACCTTGCCTATTCTG
>NW_016869264.1:0-1243 GCF_001698545.2 Rhinopithecus bieti | reverse complement strand
CAGGTGTGAGCCACCGCGATCAGCCATAACTGACTTTTTTTTTTTTTTTTTGAGATGGGGTCTCGCTCTGTCGCCCAGGCTGTAGTGCAGTGGTGCAATCTCGGCTCACTGCAGGCTCCACCTCCTGGGTTCACACCATTCTCCTGCCTCAGCCTCCCGAGTAGTTGGGACTACAGACGCCTGCCACCACACCCAGCTAATTTTTTGTATTTTTTAGTAGAGATGGTGTTTCACCATGTTAGCCAGGATGGTCTCCATCTCCTGACCTTGTGATCCGCCCACCTCGGCCTCCCAAAGTGCTGGGATTACAGGTGTGAGCCACTGCGCCCGGCCCATAACTGACTTTACTGTCCTACAAGGTGTCTCCAAGTGGCCAATGAGAAGCACTGGTCCTCAGGATGACGTAGACGGTGCATGGCCTTGGCCTTTAACAACATCGAGTTAGGGAGGAAGTTGTTCCCTTTCCTATTTTCTCTCAGATCTAATAAACCTCAAGGGGAAAGTCTTGGCTGGGGACTAGACTAGGACGCATATATAATTCTTGCTAATTTCCCCTATTTTTTGAGTAATAAACTGGCCAGGCATGGTGGCTTACACCTGTAATCCCAACACTTTGAGAAGCCAAGGCAGGAAGATCTCTTGAGCCTAGGAGTTCAAAACCAGCCTGGGCAACATAGCTAAACCTCGTCTCTAAAAAAATAAATTAGACCGGGCCTGGTGGCTCGGGCCTGTAATCCCAACACTTTGGGAGGCCGAGGCAGGCAGATCACCTGAGGTCAGGAGTTTGAGACCAGCCTGACCAATGTGGAGAAATCCCATCTCTACTAAAAAATGCAAAATTAGCCAGGCATGGTGGCTTATGCCTGTAATCCCAGCTACTCGGGAGGCTGAGGCAGAATTGCTTGAACCCGGGAGGTGGAGGTTGCAATGAGCCGAGATTACGCCATTGCACTCCAGCCTGGGCAACAAGAGTGAAACTCCGTCTCAAATAAATAAATAAATAAATAAATAAATAAATAAGCTGGGTGTGGTGGCATGCAGCTGTAGTTCCAGCTACTTGAGAGACTGAGGTGGAAGGATCACTTGAGCCCATGTGATTGAGGCTGCAGTGCGCTGTGATCACACCATTGCATTCTAGCCTGAGCAACAGAGTAAGACTCTATCTCAATAAAAAGAGTAACAAAATGTCCAGGTTTTATTTCTAGATTATATCTTTTTTTTTTTTTTTTTTTGAGACGGAGTC
>NW_016869263.1:0-1106 GCF_001698545.2 Rhinopithecus bieti | reverse complement strand
TTCAAGAAATTTTTTCTGGATATAAAATTCAAGTTGACAGTTTTTTTATTTTCTTCCAGAACTTTAAAGCTGTTGCTTTACTGTATTCTAAATTGTGTTGCTTCTGGTGAGATGCCTGCTGTCATTCTCATTTGGTTTCTCTGTATGTGATGTATCCTTTTTCTATGGATGCTTCTTTCAAAATATTTCCTTTGGCACAGATTGCTGGGTTTAAGCAATTTAAACATGATGTGCCCGCCTGTCGTTTATTCATGTTTATTGTGCTTGGGGTTCATTGGAATGTTTGAATCTGTGAGTTCGTAAATTTTATGAAGTTTGAAAACGTTTCAGCTAGCATTTCTTCAAATAATTTCTGCACCTGTCCTTTGAGGACTTTCCATTACATGCATGTTAGCCTGCTTGGAGTGGTCCCGCGGCTCACCGATGCTTTGTTCATTTGTATTTGATGGAATTTTCCTTTTAGTCTTTTTTTCTCTCTGTATTTCTTTTTTTTTTATTATTCTCTCTTGAGACGGAGTCTTACTCTGTTGCCCAGTCTAGAGTGCAGTGGGGCAATCTCGTCTCACTGCAAGCTCTGCCTCCCAGGTTCACACCATTCTCCTGCCTCAGCCTCCTGAGTAACTGGGATGACAGGCACCCGCCACCACGCCTGGCTAATTTTTTGCATTTTTAGTAGAGTCGAGGTTTCACCATTTTGGCCAGGATGGTTTCCATCTCTTGACCTCATGATCCACCCACCTTGGCCTCCCAAAGTGCTGAGATTACAGGTGTGAGCCGCCATGCCCGGTCTTTTTTTTTTTTTTTTTTTTTTTTGAGACAGAGTCTCGCTCTGTCGCCTAGGCTGGAGTGCAATGGTACGAGCTCAGCTTACTGCAACCTCCACCTCCTGGGTTCAAGCGATTCTCCTGCCTCCGCCTCCCAAGTAGCTGGGATTACAGGCATGTGCCACTACACCTGGCTAATTTTCTTTTTTGTACTTTTTTGGTAGAGATGGGATTTCACCATATTGTTCAGACTGGTCTCGAACTCCTGACCTTATGATCCACCTACCTTGGCCTCTCAAAGTGCTGGGATTACAGGCGTGAGCCACCATACCCGGCCTTTCT
>NW_016869262.1:0-907 GCF_001698545.2 Rhinopithecus bieti | reverse complement strand
TCCCAAGTAGCTGGGACTACAGGCACCTGCCACCACACCTGTCTAGTTTTTTGGGTTTTGTTGTTTTGTTTTGTTTTGTATTTTAGTAGAGACGGGGTTTCACCATGTTGGTGAGGCTGGGCTCGAATGCCTGACCTCGTGATCAGCCCCCGTCAGCCTCCCAAAGTGCTGGGATTACAGGCATGACCCACCACTCTCGGCCAGTAAAGAATCTATTAAAAATAGTCAAACAGGTTAGTGCTTGCAAAGTCTGTCTTAAGGATAATCTCGACAGGCCACTTCTTTCTTCTCAAATCCAAAGGATGGGAAGCTATCCAGGAAAAGACTGGCAGATAGACTCTCCCCATATGCCAAAGACAAAGTGCATGCAGTACCACCTAGAATTAATAGATACTTTCACAAACGGGGTAGAAGCATTTCCATGCCATACAGAAAAGACCTCTGAGGTAATAAAAGTGTTAATTAATGAACTTACTACCGACTTTTGTCTACCTAATTACCTCCAAAGTGACAATGGCACCTCATTTAAGGCAGCCATCACACAGAGGGTCTCAAAAGCACTAGGAATACAGTATTATCTCCATTATGCTTAAAGATCCCAGTACTCAGGAAAGGTAGAGAAGACAAATGATATTATTAAAAGACATCTTGGCCGGGCGCGGTGGCTCAAGCCTGTAATCCCAGCACTTTGGGAGGCCGAGACGGGCGGATCACGAGGTCAGGAGATCGAGACCATCCTGGCTAACACGGTGAAACCCCGTCTCTACTAAAAAAATACAAAAAACTAGCTGGGCGTGGTGGCGGGCGCCTGTAGTCCCAGCTACTCGGGAGGCTGAGGCAGGAGAATGGCGTAAACCCGGGAGGCGGAGCTTGCCGTGAGCTGAGATCCGGCCACTGTACTCCAGCC
>NW_016869261.1:0-785 GCF_001698545.2 Rhinopithecus bieti | reverse complement strand
TAGGCAAAAAAAAAAATGACAAAATATGTGTAAGAAAGATCTAAATACTAACAAATAGGACAGAGAGAATTTAAAAGACTAAAAAATAGATACACCATGTTCGTGAGTCAGAGGACTCAATATTGTTAAGATAACAATTCTCTCAAATTGATCTATACGTTTAACAAAATCTCAATCGAAATCTCAGTGGGCTTTTAGGTAGAAATTGACAAACTGATTCTAAAACCTACATGGAACTGCAAAGGACCTAGAATAGTAAAACAACTTGGGAAAGAAGTGCAAAGTTAGAGGACTAACACTACCTGATTTCAAGGGTTCTAATCAACTTGATGTAGTCAAGACAGTGCAGTTTTCTTGTAAAGATAGAAAAATAACAATGAAACTGAAGAGTCCAGAAATGCAGCTATATAAACAACTGATTTTCAACAAAGTTGCAAAGACAAATCAGTAGAGAAAACGCAGTTTATTCAACAAATAGTTGAATAAATTTATATCTCACACCTTATAAAAATACCCTCAAAATGAATTATGTATGAAAATGTACAGCCAACAATTACTTTTTAAAATCTGTAAGAAAACATAGGAGAAACCGCTTTGTTACCTAGCCTTGACCTAAGCAAAGAATTCTTAGATACAACACCAAAAGTGTAAGCCATAAGAGAAAAATTGATAAATTAGACTGCATCAAAATTAAAATATATTCTCTTTGAAAGACATTATTAAAAGGAAAAGACAAGCCACAAGAGAAAATATTTGCAAATCATAAATGATACAGGAATTATATA
>NW_016869260.1:0-783 GCF_001698545.2 Rhinopithecus bieti | reverse complement strand
TAATCATGAAATTCTTTTCATTGTTCATGCTGAGTTATTTTCTTAGAAAAAATGCCATTCCATAATTTCTCAGATAAAATTATTTTCAAATCTAAGAAGAAATACTAAAGAGGCTAGAAAAGACAGTCTCCGCATAAACTAAAATGCAAAATGGTACAAATTGCTTGCATGTGGTAATAATGAGGAGGAATTATATTAAATGTGATTTAAGTGAAATTATGGCAATTTCTTTTTTTTCATATTGCATGTTGAATCCTGTTTCTGGGATATTATAAAGTGCTTGTGTTAATCAGGTCTTCTGGAAGCAGTCGTTGACATAGAGTTACAATTGCAAGACACTTATTACAGGATACCATCTTTGAAAGGTGAATGAGGAGGGAAACAGTGTCAGGCAGGGGAGGCCTTCTGACCTAGAAGCAGAGCCAATACCTGATACGGTAAAAGGGCAGGCCAGGATTTGGCATGGAGAGTCTTCAGCTTAGTTCTCTCATTAATAATATAATGGTACACATATGGCTATTTTAAAATATTTTCTCTAATCTTTGTTCTTGTCTCTATAAAGATTCTCTGTGTGTGTGTGTGTGTGTTTTACTTATACTTTTTTTTTCAAAGTTGGACCCTTAAATTAATAGCCACTAGTGTCCTGTGACTATTTATTTTTAAAGAAAATAAAATTACATAGAATAAAAAATTCAGTTTGTTTGTCAAATTAGCTACACTTCAAGTGCTCATGAGCCACATATGGCTACTGGCTACCATATTTGATAGTACAGATATAGAGCT
>NW_016869259.1:0-1107 GCF_001698545.2 Rhinopithecus bieti | reverse complement strand
TGGGGTGACGTGGGATTGCATTAATAGACTTCTAAAACAAAATGTTATGAAAGTGTTTATTTATTTATTTATTTATTTTGAGACGGAGTCTCGCTCTGTGGTCCGGGCTGGAGTGCAGTGGCCGGATCTCAGCTCACTGCAAGCTCCGTCTCCCGGGTTCACGCCATTCTCCTGCCTCAGCCTCCCGAGTAGCTGGGACTACAGGCGCCCGCCACCTCGCCCGGCTAGTTTTTTGTATTTTTTAGTAGAGACGGGGTTTCACCATGTTAGCCAGGATGGTCTCGATCTCCTGACCTCGTGATCCGCCCGCCTCGGCCTCCCTAAGTGCTGGGATTACAGGCTTGAGCCACCGCGCCCGGCCGAAAGTGTTTATTTTTTAAAATGAGAGTTTTAAGAGAACAGGATGCTTGAATATGACCAACTCATACTCAAGGGGAAAAATAACCACAGTCCTTTGCTGAGATGGCACCAATAATTCAAAGAAACCAAACTAAACAGAATTTTATCTATACACAATTAATATGAAAACTTGATGGAACACCTATAGCAAAATTTAAGTCCCTTTGTCTTTTGACAATGAAATAAGTGAAGTTAAATTAAGGATGTTTTGGAAGGGTTGAAGGTCAAAACTTTCAAACCTACAGAGCAAAATGAGAACTTTCGTAGCTCCTTGATCTACCATATCTAAATAGAAATAGTATAATGACTATCCAATAGGTGCTTAGTTTCAAAACTAATACAAGCAATTTGTCATGAAAAGCCTATACCTAATAAGCTGTTTTTCTTCTCTGTTCTGCCCCTTTGTCATATGCTTGAGCTTAATGAAGACTATCCTCTGCAGCTGCCCCTGAGGGCAGAGAAGTAAGCAATAGAGTAACAAAGGAAGCCTGAGGAGTCTCTGGCCCGGTCACAGTCATTTATGTTTCAATGCAGAAGATTTCAAGACTGGTTGAGAAAAAGAATCCTATTTTGGGGATTAGGTTCCCTGTCAAAGGCCATCAGAGGGACAGCTATTTACCAGGCAATTAGCCTAAATAGGTAGTGACAAAAAACAAAAAACAAAACAAAAACAAAACAAAACAAAACAAAAAACAAAAAACCCTTATA
>NW_016869258.1:0-993 GCF_001698545.2 Rhinopithecus bieti | reverse complement strand
TTTTAAATTTAGTTATTCTAGGGAGGATCCAATTAGTTCATTTCAAACATTGAAACAGTTTCTTTTAGGAAAACGATTATCGAGAATACCCACAAAGTCAGCTTAATGGGTTTGCTAAGTAAGACTATTTGTAAAAGTTTGCTGTATTTGTGCCTTTGTGAAAGGGACAATAATTTTCCAGGATCATATCCATGGAAACTATGTTTAACAATCTGAGTTCTCCCATTACCTATCATAGTAGCGATTGGATCCAAATAAGGAGTTAGAATCCATGAATTAGTATGTGGAAGAAAAGCCACTCTACAAGATCTTGCTCTTGAACAGTAACACCAGTAGGTGAATACTGAGTTGGAAAATTAGCAAATCTAGAGTCTTCTCTGGATCTATTCTATTTATTTGAGCTTTATGGACTTGTTTTCGATTAGCTGCAGCTTTGCCTCAGCTTCTTTTGTTAATTGCCAAGGGCTAGTGAGACTAGGATCTCCTCTAAGGATAGAAAGTAGATTACTCATGGCATAGGTAGAAATGCCTAGAGCAGGCTGTATCCAATTAATATCCCCTAGTCATTTTTGAAAGTTATTTAATGTTTTCAATTGATCCCTAAGTATGGCTACTTTCGGTGGCACAATGGTAATGTCATTTACTAAGGTCCCCAAGTAGGAGTAAGGAGTAGTAGTCTGAATTTTGTCAGAAGCTATAATTAAAACAGCACGAGAAACCAAATTTTGCAAGTGATCACAACACTGAAGTAATATTTCTCCAGTGGGGGCAACACAAACTATATTGTGCATATAATGAATAATGTAACACTGAAAATGTTTTATGAGTAGGTTCAATTGCTTGCCCTAAATATGTCTGGCAAATTGTTGGACTGTTTAACATGCCTTGTGGCAACACTTACCACTGAAAGTGCTTAGCAGGCTGCAGGTTATTTACTGCAGGAATTATAAATGCAAACTGTTTACAGTCTTGCTCAGCTAAGGGGTAGTAAAT
>NW_016869257.1:0-414 GCF_001698545.2 Rhinopithecus bieti | reverse complement strand
AATCCCAGCACTTTGGAAGCCCGAGGCAGGAGGATCGCTTGAACTCAGGAGTTCAAGACCAGCCTGGACAACATAGCAAGACCTTGTCTTTACTAAAAAAAATAAAAAAAAAAAAAAAAAGAAAAAAAAAAAAAAAGGCCGGGCGCGGTGGCTCAAGCCTGTAATCCCAGCACTTTGGGAGGCCGAGATGGGCAGATCACGAGGTCAGGAGATCGAGACCATCCTGGCTAACACGGTGAAACCCAGTCTCTACTAAAAAATACAAAAAACTAGCTGGGCGAGGTGGCGGGTGCCTGTAGTCCCAGCTACTCGGGAGGCTGAGGCAGGAGAATGGCGTGAACCCGGGAGGCAGAAGCTTGCAGTGAGCTGAGATCCGGCCACTGCGCTCCAGCCTGGGCGACAGAGTGAGACTCC
>NW_016869256.1:0-791 GCF_001698545.2 Rhinopithecus bieti | reverse complement strand
ACAGAAGCTGGAAACCATCATTCTGAGCAAACTATCACAAGCACAGAAAATCAAACACCACATGTTCTCACTCACAGCTGGGATTGAGCAATGAGAACACTTGGACACAGGATGGGGAACATCACATACTGGGGCATGTTATGGGGTCATCGGAGGGGAGAGGGGGAAAGATAGCATTAGGAGATATACCTAATGTAAATGATGAGTTAATGGGTGCAGCACACCAACATGGCACATGTATACATATGTAACAAACTGGCACGTTGTGCACGTGTACCGTAGAACTTAAAGTATTAAAAAAAATCAATTTGTCAATATAAAGTTTGCATATATCTACAGTCCTAACATTATTGTAAAGCAGTTCATACTGAACTTTATTTTTTTAACTGAGCATGCTGTAAGAAAACAGAAAGTGCTAGTTTTCATTGTTGGATGATTAAAATTATTAAAAATTATAAAATATAGGTATATATTGTATTCAAGTACAGGGCAAAAAAAAAAAGTTTAAAATGGTAGGGAAGAGGTGGAATCACTGTAAAGAAGTAGGTGGCAGAAGAGAGATCTTTGTTGTGATGGAATAGTTGTGTTATCTTCAATACAGTTGTTGTTATATAAATCTCCGCATATGAGAACAGTGACACAGAACCATACACATAGTTTATACCAATGTTAATTCCCTGGATTTGATATAGGACTATATTTATAGAAGATATAATTAATGAAGCAACTTGGGTGAAGGGTACACAGAATTTCTTTATACTATTTCTACAGGTTTTTGTGAATCTATAATA
>NW_016869254.1:0-782 GCF_001698545.2 Rhinopithecus bieti | reverse complement strand
AGGGGGGGCGGACAGGGGAAGTGTTACAAGTGTGGCTGAGATAATGACCTCCTCAGCCCCTGGAGCCACCAGTGGGACCTAAGGCAGAGGGTGGGACTCTGAATGGCCAGAATCCTGAACTAGTAGCCTACAGCCACGAGTGGTCTCCTCTGTGTGTCCTAGGGTTCAGTAATTGTCACTTTCTTCGAGAGCCATGTGGTCAAAATGGTTCCCATTTCCCGTGTGGTTCATGATTGTTCCCAGTTAAGATGCAAATATCTCCTGGGAGGGGTTAACTCAATAAGCTAGTTTCAACTCTTAACACCTCACGTGTTTCCAGATTAGCTCTTAGGGCTCTGGCTGCCCAGTGACACCTCCCTCCAGTGGTAGGTGAGTTTGGGACCTTGAGGAGCCAGGGTGGGGTAAGATGGTGGGGAAGCCTGTGAGCTGGTCTCCGAGCCCCACCGTGAGTAGGCCTGAAGGGAGGAGGGGAAGAAAGATACTGAGAAGTTGGGAGACAGATGGTGGTGGGAGGTAATGTGGGCAGGAGTGTCCTAGGGAACCCCAGGAGGAAAAAGGCCTCCAGCCTCACATTCTCTGATTCCCAGCTTCTTCTAGGCTTCTTCTAGCTTCTTCTAGACTGCTGCACAGCAGCATCATGTCATAGTTCCATCTGGAGGAGAAGTAATTTCTTGAAAACCTTCCTAGGGTTTATCTGAGGTCAGGGGTTTGAGACCAGCCTGACCAACATGGTGAAACCCTGTCTCTACTAAAATAAATTTTAAAAAATTAGCTGGGCATGG
>NW_016869253.1:0-791 GCF_001698545.2 Rhinopithecus bieti | reverse complement strand
CAGATGCTGCTCCACCCCTATACCCGAGTTCTGACCTCCAAAAAACCCCACGACGACCCATACCAGCAGGAAGCAGCCAGATGAACACGTCGCCCCATTTTCTTCTTAGAAAGAGGTCAGAATGTTAGGAATCTAGACCCAACATGGCGGCGTTACCCGGTGTAGCAGGCCTTTTGTTAAAGACTCCCTTCACCCTTGTACACACTCGCAGACTTACATGCATCAGAGTTCTGGCTGGGCAACCACACTCCCCCATGACCTGCAGCTCACCTGCATTCCACAAGTTCGTAAACAGCAGTTATGGTTGACAGTTTCCAAAGACCCCTTCCTCATGACCCTTACTCAACTCCTGCCCTAGTAGTTTCAAGACCCCCAGGCCCTGTTTGCACAACCAGCCTCCCTACCTCTCGGGCTATAAAAAGCCCCTACTCTCCTCCCTCAGCGCGACTTCCTTGGCCCACACCTTTGGACCGAGGAACCTCGCCCACAAGCCCTAATAAAGGCTATTCTCACTGCCATTTCCCTTGTGTCTTCGTTCCCAGCTCGGCTCCAGCCTCAGTTTACCTTTACAATTTTGACTTGAGATTTTCACTGTACTTGCTGATTTTAGAAGTTAATGCTCACTTAAGATATAAGATTCCATGGCCGGGCGCGGTGGTTCACGCCTGTAATCCCAGCACTTTGGAAGGCCGAGGCAGGTGGATCACGAGGTCAGGAGATCGAGACCATTCTAGCTAACACGGTGAAACCCTGTCTCTACTAAAAATACAAAAAATTGGCCGGGCGCGGTG
>NW_016869252.1:0-789 GCF_001698545.2 Rhinopithecus bieti | reverse complement strand
TCTCGGCCTCCCAAAGTGCTGGGATTACAGGCTTGAGCCACCGTGCCCAGCCAAGGATATTTTAAAAGCACTTTCTAGAATTTAAAATATACTTTCCTAACCAAACCATTCATAATCAGTAGATGACTTGAAGGAGAGAATGGTCACTTTTGAGATTCAAATGAATTTCTTGGAAACTCAAGTGAAAAAATTATTTCAAAACAAAGCAGGCTAGGCACAGTGGCTCACACCTGTGATTCTGGCATTGTGGAAGGCTGAGGCAGGAGGATTGCTTGAACCCAGGAGTTTGAGACAGGCCCGAGCAACATGGTGAAACCCATCTCTACAAAAAATACAAAAGTTAGCCAGTCATGAGGTGCCTTTAGTCCCAGCTACTCGGGAGCCAGAGGTGGGAGGATCCCTAGAGTCCAGGAGTTCGAGGCTGCAATGAGCTACGATTGGGCCACTGCACTCTAGCCTCAGCAACAAAGTGAGACCCTGTCTTTAAAACAAACAAAATGAAACTCAGAGCAAACATTCAAGGAGACAATATGTTTATATGAAAAATAATATGAAAAGGACCTTTTTTTGAAAAGGGCCTGATAGTAAATGTTTTAGGTTTTATAGGCCAGGTATATGGTGTTTATGACATTTTCTTCTTTGCTTTTGTTTCTTGAACTATTCTTTACAAATGCAAAAACAATTCTTAGTTCATGGGCCATACAAAAGACGTAAAAGATTTGGAGGATAAACATAAGCAAAGTGTGGCTTTTACAGAAGGAAAAAAGGATTAACAACCAAATTAAAATT
>NW_016869251.1:0-791 GCF_001698545.2 Rhinopithecus bieti | reverse complement strand
ATCTGCAGTGAACTGGGAAGCAGACCAAGACCCGCCTGTGTGTAAATCACCCCCCTCCCCCCTGCAACTATAGCCACTGTTTTAGAAAGAAGATGAGCACACCATACCAAAAACAAACAAACAAACAAAACAGACACTTCCCAGTGTCTCACTGTCCTGCAGTCAAACTAGGGAGAGACACTAACAGTCTTGTTCACTGGGCCTTTTGACTTCACCTCAAATTTGGTTCTCAGCCAAGCAGGTGCTTCATGTCATGAGCAGGCACTCCATCATCTTGGGTTTTCATCCTGGGACATACAGTGTGTGCAGCAGTAAGATCAGATAGGGGAGAGGATACAATCTGTTGAGAAGTTGATGGGGTCCCACAAATTCACTTGCCAAAAAATAATGAAGACAGATGACCCAGAAAGTGCCTCCAACTCATCCCCACATTCCTGTAATTAGACAAGCAGTCCTCACCACGGCCAAGTGTTCAGGTGAGAGTACTCCAGCATGCAAGGAACATTTGGATTGCAAAATGGGGCGATCCTGCCACACTGCCAATTTGAGGGCTTTCATATCCATAGCCAAATGAGAATGAAATGCATTGATGCTGGACAAGATGTAGCCTCCACACTTGCCTCTTCTTTCCCTAATTTCCATGTTCTTGTCCACAATGGGTTTCCTGTGTCTGGTTGAATGACTTCCACACTAAACGTTTCTCAATTGATGAAGAATGACCCTCATGGGAATCTATTGCGTGAGCATTTCCTTTAAACACTGTCATGTTTTCATACTGGGCAGCTTTGATA
>NW_016869250.1:0-612 GCF_001698545.2 Rhinopithecus bieti | reverse complement strand
TGGTTTTAGATCTTACATTTAAGTCTTTAATACATCTTGAGTTATATTTTCTATTAGGTGCAAGGAAGGGTTCCAATTTCAGTTTTCTGCATATGGCTAGTCAGTTTTCCAAACACCATTTATTAAATAGGGAATCATTTCCCATTGCTTGTTCCTGTCAGGTTTGCCGGAGATCAGATGGTTGTTAATGTGTGGTGCTATTTGAGGCCTCTGTTCTGTTCCGTTGGTCTATATATCTGTTCTGGTACCAGTACCATGCTGTTTGCTGTTTTGATTACTGTAGCCTTTTAGTATAGTTTGAAGTCAGGTAGCACGATGCCTATAGCTTTCTTCTTTTTGCTTAGGATTGTCTTGGCTATACAGGCTTTATTTTGGTTCCATATGAAATTTAAAGTAGTTTTTTAATTTTGTGAAGAAAGTCAATGGTAGCTTGATGGGGATAGCATAGAATCTATAAATTACTTTGGGCAGGATGGCCATTTTCATGATATTGATCATTCCTATCCATGAGCATGGAATTTTTTTTCATTTGTTTGTGTCCTCTCTTATTTTCTTTTTTTTTTTAAATATGTATTTTATTATACATAAAACTTAGAAATATTTCAAGATTTA
>NW_016869249.1:0-997 GCF_001698545.2 Rhinopithecus bieti | reverse complement strand
CGAGAATATGAGAACAACCTTTTTTTTTTTTTTTTGACATGAAGTCTTGCTCTTATTCCCCCGGCTGGAGTGCAATGGTGCGATCTCGGCTCACTGCAACCTCCACGTCCCAGGTTCAAGCAATTCTCCTGCCTCACCCTCCCGAGTAGCCGGGATTACAGGCGTCTGCTGCCACGCCTGGGTAATTTTTGCATTTTTAGTAGAGACGAGGTTTCACCATGTTGGCCAGGCTGGTCTTGAACTCCTGACCTCAGGTGATCTGCCTGCCTTGGCCTCCCAAAGTGCTGGGATTACAGATGTGAACCACCGTGCCTGGCCAAGAACAACTATTCTTTTGCAGGGACAGGGAATACACGGTACAGGAATTAGGATAAGAAGACACATATTTTTAAAATAAAGTTCACTAAGGCATTTCCCATGTTCTTATTAGAAAATACAAATGGTGCCGGGCGTGGTGGCTCATGCCTAGAATCCTAGTACTTTTGGAGGTCAAGGAGGGCAGATCACTTGAATTCAGGAGTTCGAGATCAGCCTGGGCAACACAGTAGAACCCCGGCTCTACAAAAAATATAAAAATTAGCTGGGTGTGGTGGTGCACGTTTACTTGTAGTCCCAGCTACTCAGGAGGCCAAGGTGGGAGGATCACTTGAGCCAGGGAGGTAGAGGTGGCAGTGAGCTGAGATCACGCCACTGCACTCCAGCCTAAGCAACAGAGCAAGACTCTGTCTCCAAAAAAAAGAAAGAAAGAAAGAAAGAAAGAAAGAAAGAAAGAAAGAAAGAAAGAAAGAAAGAAAGAGAGAAAGAGAGAAAGAGAGAAAGAGAGAAAGAGAGAAAGAGAGAAAGAGAGAAAGAGAGAAAGAGAGAAAGAGAGAAAGAGAGAAAGAGAGAAAGAGAGAAAGAAAGAAAAAAAGAAAGGAAGAAAAGAAAGAAAAATATAAAAAGGATCAAGGGTTAAAATAACTTTTCCTTTTTTTTTTTTGGAGATAGAGTCTCACTG
>NW_016869248.1:0-433 GCF_001698545.2 Rhinopithecus bieti | reverse complement strand
CAACGGAAGCATCCACATATAATAACTAGAAAGAAGCTTTCTGAGGAACCGCTTTGTGATTTGTAAATTCATCTCACAGAATTACATGATTCTTTTCAAGGATCAGTTTGGTAACACTGTTTTTGGGGAATTTGAGAAGGGATATTTTAGATTGCATTGAAGCCTATGGTGACAAAGGTAATATCCTCAAATAAAAACTAGACGGAAGCTTCCTGAGAAAGTTTTTGGTGATGTGTTTTTTCATCTCACAGGGTTACACTTTTCTTTTCATGGAACAGTTTGCAAACAGTTTCCATGGAATCTGCATAGGTATATTTTGGATTGCATTGAAGCCTATTGTGACAAAGGAAATATCCTCAGTTAAAAACTTGAAACACGCTTTCTGAGAAAGTACTTTGTAATGTATTAACTCATCTCACAGAGTTACACGATT
>NW_016869247.1:0-432 GCF_001698545.2 Rhinopithecus bieti | reverse complement strand
TTTGGCCCCATATTTTATGTTGCTTTATCTTTGAAATTTTGCATGAAAAGGAAATGAATGGGTTTGAATGAAATTGTCCTTTAAAGCATGATTACTTGTTCCCATGGACAGATATTTTTCTCCCCTTGCTGTTTCTGGCCTGAAACACGGGAAACCAGAGTCAGAAGTTATCTCCCTCTCCCTGTGATGCCTTGAGATTTTTTTCTGCATTGTTTTATGCCTGAAATCCAATAGTCTTCCTCCATTGGAAAATACTGTTATACCAATAATTCTAGATGAGTAACAATAATTATTATACAAATAATTCTAGATGAGTAACAAAGATTTTTCTAGGCCTTCATTTTATGTTTTTTCTTAACTGTTAAGATTGTGACACAGATTATAATATTACTAATTTTGGATGTTTCGAAAGGTCAAGAAGTAAAAGATGTT
>NW_016869246.1:0-265 GCF_001698545.2 Rhinopithecus bieti | reverse complement strand
TCTGTTGCCCAGGCTGGAGTGCAGTGACCGGACCTCAGCTCACTGCAAGCTCCGCCTCCCAGGTTAGACCATTCTCCTGCCTCAGCCTCCAGAGTAGCTGGGACTACAGGCGCCCGCCACCTCGCCCGGCTAGTTTTTTTGTATTTTTTAATAGAGACGGGGTTTCACAGTGTTAGCCAGGATGGTCTCGATCTCCTGATCACAGATCCGCACGTCTCGGCCTCCCAAAGTGCTGGGATTACAGGCTTGAGCCACCGCGCTGGCC
>NW_016869245.1:0-1140 GCF_001698545.2 Rhinopithecus bieti | reverse complement strand
CAGTTCAGCATGGCTAGGAAGGCCTCAGGAAACTTACAATCATGGCGGAAGGGGAAGCAAACATGTTCTTCTTCACATGGTGGCAAGAGAGAGAAGTGCTGAGCCAAAGCGGTGAAAGCCTCTTATAAAACCATCAAATCTCATGAGAACACCCTTGCTCTCATGAGAACAGCATGAGGGTAACCTCCTCCATGATTCAGTTAACTCCCACTGGGTTCCTCCCACGACACATGGGGATAATGGGAACTACAATTCAAGATGAGATTTAGGTGAGGACACAGCCAAACCGTATCACGTGCTGAAGCCAGTTTATCCCAACTCACAAGAGCCCTTTGTTAAGTTTTTCAGGAATTTTGGTTGAACTCGCATTGGTAGCTTGAAATTATGTGTGGTGGAAGATTTACACCACGGAATCAGCCACTCTATAAGTCAACATCCCCCACCCCTGCAATAGTTGTTAAACCTTTATGAGCACACTGCTAGTCAGCAGTGACCAAGACCTGGTCCCTGCCCTGGCAGAGCCTGTTCTAAAAGGACGGGGGCACACTTAACCACAAAAACACATATAAACATGTGCCTTACATGTGCTATGTGCTATACACCTGCTACAAAGGAGAAGTATAGGAATTCATGAGAGCAGATAACAGAAGGGACTCAAACAAGGCTTCTCCAAGGAAACGAAGTTTCAGCAGAGGATGAGAGGATTTAACTAGACGAAGAATGCAGGGAACAGTATTTCAAGGAGATGGAATAGTGTGTGCAAAAGACCAGTGCTGAGAGAGGATGGTGAGTCTGCGCAGTGTAGCTGGAGTGGAGAGGAAAGAGGAGCAGAGTGAAAGAAGGAGATACCAGGCTGGAGATGGGAGCATCCTGGCCATGTGGGGTCTGAGGCAGCATGAGGCCTCTGGTTTTTATGCAAAGAGCAATTCTCACAAGGCTGCTCCCGCGTTGCCATGCCCTCTTTTACACGTCTTCCTATCGGATTCTGCAAACTAAATGTATGGTGCAGATTGCACTCACTGCCCCCTTTACAGAAGCAGAGGAGAGGAGACATCTCCATCTCCTCCTGATATGACTTTTGCTAACCTGCATTTTAAAAGTCAGCCTCTGAAAGGTCAGATGTGAGCATGATAAGCAAAA
>NW_016869244.1:0-219 GCF_001698545.2 Rhinopithecus bieti | reverse complement strand
ACCGTAATGCCAAAATACAGCACTTTTCCACGTATGGTGCAGTGATTTAATCTTTTGGGATTGCCCTTATGTTTTAACATTTTTGCTTTCCATATCCTTTTTCCTTCATAGTAATTAATCCCTTCTCTTTCTCTCCCCTTAGAAAATGCTCTTTCGTTCCAACATTTTGCCAAACTATTTCACCATTACAGAGTAGAGGACTCCTAATAGTGTGTTCAT
>NW_016869243.1:0-416 GCF_001698545.2 Rhinopithecus bieti | reverse complement strand
AAGACGGAGGCTCTTGCTCTATCACCCAGGCTGGAGTGCAATGGCGCAATCTCAGCTCACTGCAATCTCCGCCTACTGGGTTCAAGGGATTCTCCTGCCTCAGCCTCCCAAGTAGCTGGGATTACAGGCTTGTGCCTGGCTAATTTTGTATTTTTAGTAGAGACAGGGTTTCTCCATGTTGGTCAGGCTGGTCTTGAACTCCCGACCTCAGGTGATCCGCCCACCTCGGCCTCCCAAAGTGCTGGGATTACAGGCATAAGTCACCATGCCGGGTTTTTTTTTTTTTTTTTTGAGACAGTCTTGCTCTGTTGCCCAGGCTGGAGTGCATTGGCTCAATCTTGGCTTACTGCAACCCCACCTCCTGGATGCAAGCAATTCTCTTGCCTCAGCCTCCCAAGTAGCTGGGATTACAGGTA
>NW_016869242.1:0-1665 GCF_001698545.2 Rhinopithecus bieti | reverse complement strand
CTGGGAGGAAAAAACAAAGAAACGGAACAACAACAACAAAAAACACTTAAGGTGGTCTATATGGTAAATTATGATTGTTGCTGCATCTATGTAAATAATTATAGCAAATCTAATGAGAACACTTTTGTGATCGAGAATAATTGTTCTTTGAGATTATTTTTGAACAGAAGGGTGAAGATTATAAAGATAAATTTTGTGTTTCTCCGGAAAACTATGCATTATCTATAGCATATCATTTTGAATCATGATTCTAGTCCTATTTATTGTCTTTGAGCTATTTTGTACCTCTTTGTAAATTGCAGGTGACTAATGGATACTCAAAGTGTTTTGCATGGAAGAGACTGTGACTTTTCACACTATGGAAAATCTAGTTTTGGTATCTGTCTGCAAACTGGACTGGATTTTGTTATCTTCTTCAAATTGTCAAACCTTACCAAATTTTTGGTTCTTCATGTTTCTTTCAATATCTGATTACAATTCTTCAAGCTAACATTTCCAAATTTTTTCTTTCCCACATGACTTGGACTCACTGAGAACTAAAACCTGTCTACCTGGATCCTTCACAGGATCTAGGTTGCCTTGCAGCTGACCCTTTCCCCCAAAATCTGAAGAAGCTCTGTCAGCTGAAGCCCAATAACTTGCTATAAACTTTGACAGACTCATCACCACAACAGTCTATGCATGGGCTGAAATTTTCCTTGAATGAGATGATGTCTGGACCACTAAGGAAATGCAGGAAAATGCTTGTGTGAGAGGTAACCATGACAGGTGATAATGTCACTAAGAGCATAGACATCTATTTGAGAGTTTCAGGATACTCAATGAGTGGTGCTGTGCAATCGAAATATTTTCGTCCACCTAGCTCTTGAAATCTGCCAGACCAGTTAATCTCAGGGTTTGATTTCTGGCTCTTTAATGCAACCATGTATACATTTCTCTTTTTTTTTTTTTCATTTTAGACAAAGTTCTGCCTGATCTACAGAACTCTAGAACATAGTTTCAAGTGATACTTCAACTGGTTTGTCAAGAGAAACACCAGAAAGAATCCTTGAGCAACTTTCTTAGACGCTGCTTTGTCGCATTTAGGAGGTTTATGATTACCTCTGAGTTACAGTGGTATTCATTCTTCATGACCAAAAGAGGGGACTGACAATGTTAAAATTTATTTGAGCTCTCTGCTCCTGAAAAGCAGTGACAGTTGAAAAATACCCCACACTTGTTTGGGAATGGGCCTCCGTCCTCATAAAGGACCTGCATGATCTCCCATATTCTGAGATAAAATCCACTTCCACCCTTCCTCGATGACTCACAAAATTTCTCTCTATCCTTCCTTATGACTCTCATAAGACTTGTTGATGACTCTCTTATTTTTACCTGCCTTTATAAAATCCCAGGCTCTCTTTCTTTTCTATGAGATGTTCCTCATTAATGAGCATGCTGTCTTTTGCAATAGCCTGAATAAAATCATCTTCTTAATTGTCCTGTATACTCTGTCATTCACAAATGTCAAGATCCAACAAAGTGTCACTTATTCTATTCCTCAGGTGAGAGCGAGGGCTGCTAGGTGGAAAATAACACCTTTGTTAACACGAACCATGACACTTGTCAGAAAAAATCAATACATCTCATAATAATCCCCCTAAATTTTAGACTATTAATGTTATA
>NW_016869241.1:0-996 GCF_001698545.2 Rhinopithecus bieti | reverse complement strand
TTCACAAATTCTACAAAAAGAGTGTTTCCAACCTGCTGAATCAAAAGAAACTTTTTTAACACTGGGAAGTGAATCCACACATCACAAAGCAGTTTCTCAGATAGCTTCTTTGTAGTATTTACCTGGGGATATTCCCTTTTTCCCTTTAGATCTTAATGGGTTCCCAAATGTCCCTCCCCAGATTCTACAAAAAGAGTTTCCAATCTGCTCACTAAAAGGATAGTTTTAACTCTGTAAGTTGAATCAGGAAATAACAAAGCAGATTCACAGATAGATTCTTTCTAGTTTTTATCTAAGGATAATCTTTTTTTTCCCCATAGACCTCAATAAGCTCCCAACTATCCTTCACAAATTCTACATAAAGAGTATTTCCAACCTGCTGAATAAAAAAAGTTTTAACTCTGTGAGGTGAATCCACATATCAGAAAACTGTTTCACAGATAGTTTCTTTCTAGTTTTTATCGGGATATTCTGTTTCTCCCAATAGGCCTCAGAGGGTTCCAAAATGTCATTTCACAGAATCTACAAAAACAGTGTTTCCACTTTGCTGAATCAAAAGGAAGATTTAACCATGTTAGATGAATCCACCCATCACAATCGGTTTCACAGATAGCTTCTTTGTAGTTTTTCTGGGGACATTCATTTTTTCCCCATAGGCTTCAATTGGCTTTCAAATGTCCCATCACTGCTTCTACAAAAAAAATGTTTGCAGTATGCTGAAACAAAAGTAATTTAACTCTGTGAGATCAATCCACACATCACAAAGCAGTTTCACAAATAGTTTTTTCTAGTTTTCACTGGAGATATTCAATTTTTCCCCATAGGCCTTAATGGACTCCAAAATTCCCTTTGCAGATTTTAAAAAAGTGTTTTCCAACCTGCTGAATCAAAAGAGAGGTTTAAATCTGTGAGATGAATCCACACATCAACAAACAGTTTCACAGATAGCTTCTTTATAGTTTTTATCTGGGAATAATCACTTTTCCCCATAGGCCT
>NW_016869240.1:0-998 GCF_001698545.2 Rhinopithecus bieti | reverse complement strand
TTTGTGTGGTAATACTAATGTTTTTTATTGCTTCTTAGGGTGAAATGAATTGGTTTTTTTTCACCCTGGCACATGATACAAATCATTTTAGCCAACTTTACAAGTTATAAATATGCCTTCACTTTTTACTAGGCATTAATGTTTTATAAATGGATTTAGAAATTTGTCACAAAAGAATTCTACACTTACAGACTACCCTGTTAAAGACAGTTTTAGGCTTAATAGACTTGAAATTGTAGTAGTTTGAAATGTTCCTACCTACCAAGGTCTTAACAACTTTGTAACATTTAAAATATACCTCAAACATGAGTGTCTTTTGTTACTAGTTTTTTATTTAGTGATGTCACCCAGTTGCAAGCAGGATCCCATTTTAATCACCAGCTCAATATGATATGGCTTTTTCATGTTCCCTGTTGTTAAATGTGCTAGAACTTGACAGGCTGTGAGGGACCTTTGCTGTATTCCAGAAATTGGTCTCAGGCTCCCCACTACTGACAGACTGCCAAAGTGCCTTTGAGAAACTTGGAGCATTTCAGAGCTGCTGAAGAGACTACACTATCATGTGTGCCCCATGTACTCACTCACTTCATCCTCATAGCAGTTCTTTGAAATAGATGGTTTTACCCCCTTTTGCAGAGGATGAGATCAAGGCTTGGAGAAATGATTTGATCACACATAGGATAAATAGTAGAAACAATATTGAAGCAAGGTTCATCTGCTCAAAAGTCTATATTTTACTGTCTCCTTGTCTCTCAAAAGGAAATAATAAATAACTCTGTATAGTTTGTACACAGTTATATGTAAAGCCCTACCAGAACCAATCTAGAGTATTTCCATGTGTGTCAGTAATTAACCAGTAACTTTGATCCTTTGAATCAACAGCCAGAGAGTACTGTTTTTGAAACCAGTGACACACAAGAAATAAATGTGGCTTCCTGTTTTGTTTTGTTTTTTTTTTTTTGACAGACAGCTAAAAAACCTGTTCAGATATCTCAAGG
>NW_016869239.1:0-216 GCF_001698545.2 Rhinopithecus bieti | reverse complement strand
AAAGGTGTAACCCTATGAGATGAATTCACACATCAAAATAACTTCCTTCAGAAAACTTCCTTCTGGTTTTATCTAAGTATATTTCCTTTTCAACATAAGCTTCAATGCGATCCAAAATATCCTTTCTCAGATTCCTGAAAAATAGCGCTAGCAGACTCATCCATGAAAAAAATCGTGTAACGCTGTGAGATGAATTAACACATCAAAGCAGTTTCT
>NW_016869238.1:0-791 GCF_001698545.2 Rhinopithecus bieti | reverse complement strand
CATAGTTAAAACTTTATTTATATTACACAGTTTTAAAACTCTGTCATGCACAGATCCGTGAAGGGACGTTCGAGAGCACACTCAGGCCTATGGTGAAAGAGGAGATATATTCAGATAAAAACTGGATAGAAGGTTTCTGAGAAACTACTTTGTGAAGGATGCATTCCACTCAGGGAGTTGTACCTCTTTTCTCACAAGGCAGTGTTTGAACACTGTTCCTGTGAAACCGAAAAAGTGATATTTCAGAACGCAATGAGGACTGAGGCGAAGAGTGAAATATACTGAAATAAAATCGAGGAAGAAGCGTTCCAAGGATCTGCTCTCTGATTTGTGCATTCACTTCACATAGTTAATGCTTACTCTATGTTGCCCATTTTCGAAACTTTTTCTTTGAAGAATCTGTGAAGGGATATTTTGTGACGCCCAGAGACTTGTGGTGAGCGAGGAAACGTCTTCCCATGAAACCTGCAGAGAAACGTTCTGAGCAACTGCTTTGCGATGTGTGTATTCGTCTCCTAGAGTTAAACCATTCTTTGGATTGAGCAGCTTGAAATCACTGTTTTAGTGGAATCTGAGGCAGGACATTTGGGAACTATCCTTTGAATATGGAGAAAGAAATATCCTCAGGTAAAATTCAGAAGGAAGCTTTCTGTGATAATTTGCTGTGTCATCTTAATTCCTCTCACTTAGATAAGCCTCTCTTTTCATTGAGCAATTATCTAGCCCTGTGTATCTTTAGCATGTGATGGGATATTCGGGAGCACTTTGAGGCTAACGTGAAAAAAGAAAAT
>NW_016869237.1:0-791 GCF_001698545.2 Rhinopithecus bieti | reverse complement strand
TGGCTTTTCTTTATCAGTGCCAATTTAAAAAAAAAAACTCCATCTTGCAATGAATTAGAAAAAAAAAAAAATCCTGATGGAGAGGAGCCTGGTAAGAGCAAATACCCATCTCCCGCCTCCTTTAGAAGGGCACCTCCCAGCCACAGGGATGTTTCGTGTCCCTGTCTTCAGCTCCCAGGCTGCAGGTCCACTGCAAAGCCCTGACATGATTCACCCTGACGATCGAGTCTAAAATACACCAAGACAGTCAATTTTGGCATTTGTTCTCCCTTAGGAATTTTACTAGCTGCCTTAGAAAAGCACATAAATTACTTCCCCCTCCCTCTCTTTTTTCCGTGCCTCCTCTCTTCATCCCTCCCCCCTACAAGTCCATCTTGATGTCATTTCAAAGAGAAGGATGAAAAGGGGGGATTTGTCAGGCAGTCCGGTTTGAGTGTGTCTTGCCAAGCCCCAACGCGAGCGCGTGCACGCGCGCGCGCACAGACACACACCAGCTGAGAATGTTAATCAGAATTAAAAGCCAGTGAGTACTATTAAAGCATCAAACATGAAGACCTAGAGAAGGAGGAAGGTAATTGGGGGTGGGTGTAGAGGGAGTGGGAATGAAGTAGAATTCCGTCCTCTGCACTGACTTACTAAAATAAAGGCGGGGAGAGGTAGCGGTAACCCCGATTTGGTCACCTTGTCAAATTTATTGGTCTTTCCTTTTAACTACCCTCCCACCCCACATCTCCCCCCCTCCCCAGCCCCCCCCCCCCCCCCCCCCCCAACACAGACAAGTTTTTTGCCAT
>NW_016869236.1:0-219 GCF_001698545.2 Rhinopithecus bieti | reverse complement strand
GAGAAGAGATTTTTTAAGTCACTTTACTGTATTTCCAAATCTTAGTCTTCCATTTTTAGAGGCCACCTGCCATGTCCTTTCCGTCTGAAGCCTGGCATCTCGAGCCTGGTGTGAAGGTGCGATCTCTAATGAACTTCACCCTCCTAGTGCAGCTTAGTCCCTCTGACCCTGTTCTCCGCAGCGGGGTGTGACATGCCCGCTGTGCACCTGACATACCCA
>NW_016869235.1:0-1237 GCF_001698545.2 Rhinopithecus bieti | reverse complement strand
AATGGCCTTTAACATCATGCTACCTTACCTACATATAAAGGATCCTACTACCATGAACAAGACCTGATTCCATTATAACACGAAAATACAGTAGCTGGCTGGAGAAAAGAAAAAAATTGCTATACAACCTTCTTTTCCTTTGGTGGTATTTTTCAAAATGCTGTCTGGAACAAAGTATCTATGCCACGCCTCCTGAGGTTGCTTTCCCTGGATTAGTTCATGTAAATTCAAGATTCACACTAATCATTATTTCATTCTTTAATCATTAAAATGTGTAAGAGCACATGGGAAACATGATGGGCTGAGAGCAGATGACAGGCTTGTTCTTTCTTAGGCAGACACTGGCCTCTGGATTGAAATTTTAACTCATCTTTTCCATATCAATTTATATTTTATCTTGAGGCAGTAACATTTTTTATGAATAGTTTTTTTTAAATCCTGAAAGTAATATAATGTACAGTTGAGGTGGAAAATCTTCCCATCATTCCACTACCCTGATAGATCAATTTTATTTTCCTTCTGTACTCCTTTCCCCTCTGTGTTACATGCATGCTAATTCTTATTTAGCTGTAATCACAGTGAATGTGTGATTTTGAATTCTGCTTTTTTAACTGACAATGACATAAAAACATTCATAGTCTTGGCCGGACGCAGTGGCTCATGCCTGTAATCTCAGCACTTTGGGAGGCCAAGGTGGCAGATCACCTGAGGTGGGGGTTCAAGACCAGCCTGACCAACAGGGAGAACCCCGTCTCTACTAAAATAAAATACAAAATTAGCCGGGCGTGGTGGTGCATGCCTGTAATCCCAGCTACTTGGGAGGCTAAGGCAGGAGAATCGCTTGAACCCAGGAGGTGGAGGTTGCAGTGAGCTGAGATCACGCCACTGCACTCCAGCCTGGGCAGTAAGAACAAAATTCCATCTCAAAAAAAAAAAAAGTTCATAGTCTTTATAACTACAGTTAAGACTTCACAATGATCCAAATGGATATAGTACAATTTATTCAACCATTTCCTCATTGTTAGACATTTAAAAGTTGCTTCTACTATTTTTGTACTATAAATAACTGAAAGAACATCTTCTTGCTTTTACATATTTTAGACTATTCCTTGCACTATATTTCTAAGAATAGACTATTACCATACCTATGGCTCATTTTACATGTTGCTCCACTGCCTTCCAAAATATCAATACATTTTGGGAGGGAAATACGATAATATCTCCCAATTTTTTAAAT
>NW_016869234.1:0-791 GCF_001698545.2 Rhinopithecus bieti | reverse complement strand
ATTCATTCTTACTGCTAAAACTATGTTAAGATAAAAGTTGTTTTTATTCATTTGCTATCCATTAAAGCCATCACAGACTAATTATTTTTCAAAAGAAAGAAAACTATGCTACAGTTCTGCAAGTAACTTATGACCAGATGTTGAGGTCTTGGGATACCCTGCCCTACTTAAAAAATATTGTAAGAGATCTTTAGATGGTAAAATCTAAAAATAAAACCCAAAATATAAAAAAGATGAATAATAGCAAAGCATGATAGTTCAAGAGTTTTGTTGAGTTATTTATTTTTTATTTATTTTTAAAAGAATCATAAGTTATAATTTAATACCAGTTGCTGAGACTTAGATATACCCAATTTTGTAGTGGGGAGGGAGGGTAATTATAGAAAGCAAGAGAGAAAACTTTGAAAATCACTGGTAGCTCAGCCAGGCGTGGTGGCTCACGCCTGTAATCCCAGCACTTTGGGAGGCCGAGGTGGGTGGATCACTTGAGGTCGGGAGTTCAAGACCAGCCTGGTTGGTTGACATGGTGAAACCGTGTCCCTACTAAAAATACAAAAAAAAAAAAAAAAAGAATAGCCAGGTGTGGTGGTGCATACTTGTAGTCCCAGTTACTTGGGGGAACTGAGACAGGAGAATCACCTGAACCCGGGAGGCAAAAGTTGCAGTGAGCCGAGATCGCTACTACACTCCAACCTGGGCAACAGAGTGAGACTTCGTCAGAAAGAAAAGAACAAGAGAGAGGGAGGGAGGGAGGGAGGGAGGAAGGCAGGAAGGCAGGAAGGCAGGAAGGC
>NW_016869233.1:0-790 GCF_001698545.2 Rhinopithecus bieti | reverse complement strand
AAATATTAAAAAATAGTTAAAGTTCTCTATTAAAAGGCATTTATTGAATGAATGAATGAATGAATGAATGAATGAATGAATGGTTCAACATTACAGCCTGATGTAGTAACCACTAACCATATTATTTCCTGAAATGTGACCCTCTATCTCGGTAAGTGTGACCCTGAGGAGGAGGCTGATACTAGAAAGCCATATGAAAGCTGTAAGATTGTAAAGGAGAGAAATAAAAAGAAAATGAGTGAGCAGGTATTACAAATGATTATAGGAAACTACCCTTGGAACTGGTGTTAAAGTCTGAGGGCTGGAGTAGAGGAAGGACAGCTAACTGGGCAACCTGTGCATAAGAAAAAGGGCCTGTTAGGGAAAATTCCTGGGAGTAAGGCACTAGTGAAGCATCACTCAGCTGAAGTTCAAATCGCTGTACAGAGAGTACTTTTGATCTTACACTAAGACGGGGGAGCAAAAACGGAACTTGCTTCATCTGAATCAATGGCAGCTGAGAAAGAAACAGCCATACACTAGGCTTGGGATAAGAGTAAGTTGGGAATTGTCAAGGGAGGAATTACCAAGTAGGACTGAAATAGTTGTAAGATGGAGTCAGCCAACTTAACTCTGCTTATTAATGAGCTCAAGTGATACCAGATTTAATGAATGAGATCCAAGCCCTGTTACTGACCAGCTTGTATGTAGAGTGTACCTTGAAACCACCATAAGCTGCAATAAAGAAATATTGTGCTTTGTCTGACTTATTGATCATGAGCCTTAATGAGGAGCACTATTGACAGAGATG
>NW_016869232.1:0-414 GCF_001698545.2 Rhinopithecus bieti | reverse complement strand
GCCCATTCAGTATGGTACTGGCTGTGGGTTTGTCATGAATGGCTCTTGTTTTGAGATATGTTCTGTCAATACCTAGTTTATCGAGAGTTTTAGCACGAAGGGCTGTTGAATTTTGTTGAAGGCCTTTTCTGCATCTATTGAGATAATCATGTGGTTTTGTCATTGGTTCTGTTTTTGTGATGGATTACGTTTATTGATTCGTGTATATTGAACCAGCCTTGCATCCCAGGGATGAAGCTGATTTGATCGTGTTGGGTAAGCTTTTTGATGTGCTGCTGGATTCGGTTTGCCAGTATTTTATTGAGGATTTTTGCATTGACATTCATCAGTGATATTTGTCTAAAATTCTCTTTTCTTTTTTTTGTGTCTGTCTCAGACTTTGGTATGAAGATGATGCTGGCCTCATAAAATGAG
>NW_016869231.1:0-219 GCF_001698545.2 Rhinopithecus bieti | reverse complement strand
CTTCCTTCCTTCCTTCCTTCCTTCTCTCTCTCTCTCTCTCTCTCTCTCTTTCTTTCTTTCTTTCTTTCTTTCTTTCTTTCTTTCTTTCTTTCTTTCTTTCTTTCTTTCTTTCCTTCTTTCTTTCTTTCTTTCTTTTTGAGACAGAGTTTCACTTTTATTGCTTAGGCTGGAGTGCAATGGCGCAATCTCGGCTCACTACAATCTCCGCCTCCCAGGTTC
>NW_016869230.1:0-1660 GCF_001698545.2 Rhinopithecus bieti | reverse complement strand
AAAAAAAAAAAAAAAAATTGATAACATGGCTGTCCCCTCCAGCCATGAACTCTTTTATGTCTTTACCTGTATTCTTGGCATATAGTATATGGACTTATGTTTGTGAAATCAGTGAATTGGCTGTAGTCAGGGAACTCCTCTTGGGGGAATTGAGACTTGCATGGAGCTGGGCAATTCCTGGTCCAGGGGGGTTGAAAGAATAGGTGGGGCACTCCCAGGAGGGGCTGGGACCTGAAAGTGAACCCAGATTGGCAGGGAGGTGACCTTATCATGCCACCTGGAGAGGCTGCCCCTTCTGGCTCAGGTGGGACTTGCATGTGGCTCCCAGGCTTGTTTGGCTTCCTCAAAATAGCTTCCAGAAAAGTGAATAAACCACAAAAGGTTGATTTATTTATCACTCTCAGCCCGTCTCTCACAAAGACAGAGTCCACTGACCAAAAACTGAGGATCTGCCCCTGGGCAGATCCCAGGAAGGGGAAGTCAAAGGGCCCAGGTCAGAGGCCCAAGTTCAGACTTCAGCAGCAGACCGGGGTCAGACTTTACCAAGTCAGAACTCAAGGTTCATGTAAGTCCTTAGATCCCGCTCCCAAGCCCTGTCTTTCTCCTCCCTCCTTCTCTCCTCCTTCCGGTTCAGCGTGGCCACCCGAGGGGCTCTCTCCCTCCCAGCCACAGCTCGGGTATCCCAAGCTGGGAAATGTGTTACTCGGGGCTGGGGTGCTGATCTGTAGCCTAGTCCTTCCTGGTCCCTCTTGAGGACAGTGGGGATGGGGTTGGCACGGCCCTCACCCCGGGGTCCCAGTCCCATTCCTGGCTCCCAGCCCCCCCTCAGTAGGAGTTTGAAGCCCGGGCTGGAGATGGGCACCCCAAGTGGAAGGTTGGAAGGCTGAGGACCCTGGGACAGTGACAGCAGGTGAGCAGTGGATGTGCGGTGGTTGGAATCTTGGAAGTGGGTGTCACAGGTCTCGCAGTACTGGAGGGAGGGAGTGGGAGACCTGCAGAGAAAGAAGAAAAAGCATTAACAGCAGGGGAAGGAAAAGGGGAAGAGTTGAGGCCTCAAGAGAGGGCTGGCAGGATAAGAGAGGATCCTTTCAGCTTTTCTGCTAAGGAACAAATTGCTGGCTAGGCATAGTGGCTCACACCTGTAATCCCAACACTTTGGGAGGCAGAGGCGGGCAGATCGCTTTGAGCTCAAGAGTTTGAGACCAGCCTGGGCAAAATGGCAAAACCCTTTTTTTTTTTTTTTTTTTTTTTTAAGAGATGGAGTCTTGAATCTGCTGCCCAGGCTGGAGTGCAGTGACATGATCTTGGCTCACTCCAACCTCCACCTTAGCGATTATCCTGCCTCAGCCTCCCAAGTAGCCAGGATTACAGGCACATGCCACCATGTCCCAGCAAAGCCTGCTTTCTACAAAAAAATATGCTTGAGCCTGGGAAGTGGAAGTTGCAGTGAGCTGAAATCATGCCACTGCACACCAGCCTGGGTGACACAGTAAAACCTTGTCTCAAAAAAAAAAAAAAAGACAAATTGCCTTCCGTCCTACTTAACAATGAGGGATCCAGGCTGGTCCAAAGGTGGTGGTGAGTTATCTGAAATGACTGTTCACTCAGTTACTGATCAAACTCCTTACTCTACTTTTCCCCTCCTTCTACTGCACTTGAC
>NW_016869229.1:0-414 GCF_001698545.2 Rhinopithecus bieti | reverse complement strand
CTGACACACTGAATGCTTCTAAGCAAATACATTTTTTATTAGAAAAAAATAACAAAAGGTGTCAAAGGCAGGAGATAAAAGTGAAGCAATAAAACATACACATAACCACACATTCATCAAAAATCAGAATGTTGTAAACTGATGCACAAATGTTAGGTTTCTAAATATACTAATTTGTTCCTGAATCTGAAAACAGGTATCTTTGTAACTCAAAGCTAGCAGTACAATGGAAAACATTTTAAGTACCTATTTAAATCAAATCAAAGATTGTCTTGATAAATATAAAACAGTAGCTCAAATTTCATAAGCTCACATACTATCCCAAAAGGAAAGCTCCAAAAAAGTTAAGTTTTATAAAAGCAGACTAAAAAGTGGAATCAAAAAATATATATATATATTTAATATTGTGATTGG
>NW_016869228.1:0-996 GCF_001698545.2 Rhinopithecus bieti | reverse complement strand
TTTTTTTTTTTTTTTTGAGACACAGTCTTGCTCTGTTGCCCAGGATGGAGTGCAGTGGCACAATCTCAGCTCACTGCAAGCTCTGCCTCCCAGGTTCACACCATTCTCCTGGCTCAGTCTCCCAAGTAGCTGGGACTACAAGCTCCCGCCACCATGCCTGGCTAATTTTTTGTATTTTTAGTAGAGACGGGGTTTCACCATGTTAGCCAGGATGGTCTCGATCTCCTGACCTCATGATCTGCCTACCTCGACCTCCCAAAGTGCTGGGATTACAGGCGTGAGCCACCGCACCCAGCCTACACTCTATTTTTTGTATACTTCTGTGCATGGTAATAGGAATCTAGAGTTGGAGGGAGGGGAATAAGTATGCTTAGCTTCCCATCTTTCCCAGAATATTTTCATCAATGTTTATTTTTAATTGAAAATACCTCTCACTTTCTTTACTCATCTTATATTCCTGATAGAGCACTGATTGACTTTGTTCACTCTCAGAGAACAGAGATTTACTCTCATCAAGAAGACTTTAAAAGATACCTGTTCTTGGTGTGGCATGGCAGATATTGAAAAGTTATTTTTCTGAACTCATTATCCTTAATTTATTCTGTTCATCTGTTAGCTCCTACATATGAAAAACCATAGAGGAAAAAAGGATTCATAAAAGGCTGAAGTTATATGATTTATGCTAAGGTGTTATATTTTGGAAACCATGGAGGTACCCTGCACTTGAGTGATTAAAACAAGCACTTTATGTGTATAAATGATACATTTCTTTTAATTCATAAACCACCTTCTAAATATTTCAATGTGTACAGCTGTGTATTCCTGAACATGATCTGTGGTGATAGCTAAATTTTGCTCCTAAGAATGAAAAAATAAGAAAGAGAAACATTTGTGGGAAAATAGAAAGAATACTTTACCTTAAGAAAAGTAACACTTCAAGTTCTGCTTTTCTCAGTTTCTCAAAACAGTAATTGAATATTTTATTCTTCAAATAAA
>NW_016869227.1:5857-6598 GCF_001698545.2 Rhinopithecus bieti | reverse complement strand
GTTACTGGATTCCCAAAAGTAAGTCAAGGGTATATGTTTGCTAAATGCATTCAGCTTGTTGCTCTAATTATTTGAGGTTTTAATGTGTTGTTGTTTTAGCTGTTGTGTTTTGATTCTTTCTGGATTCTTCTTCTACTGTACAGCTGTTATTCATGCTATGAGTTATCTAAAGTTTACACTAATAATCAAATTCCTTGCACCATCCCAACTCTGAATCACACAATTTGGATGGAGTTCAAGACTCATTCAGGACTCAGGCAGACATCCTTAGTACCGAGAACCACAACACAGCACACATGTATGCATGGTTCTTTAATTATTTTATGGAGCATCTATGAATATGCTGTGCACCGGACCCTGGGAAGTCAATGTACAGTGGTCAACAAAACAATTCAACTGTATTAATAATTAGAAATCATAAAAGGCAACTATATTCTTTCTTAATTTGAAGCGTGTTATTCTTCTGCACAATCCACAGCTCCTATTAGAATCATTAAAGTACATTCAGCAGTAGTAACAAATGAACAGGGAAAACGTGATCGTGACAAAAGGCTGCCAGAGTAACACTGGTGACAAATGTGGAAACATTTTAGAATTCCAAATTTCCCACTCCAATAAAATAACATAAACAAAAAAGCTTTTTTTAGTAGCTTCAACTGAAACTATCACCTGATCTATTTCTTAAAATCCTCACGAAGGTTTCACTGAACCATTAGAGGTTTGTGCAGTCAAACAAATTCA
>NW_016869227.1:0-1099 GCF_001698545.2 Rhinopithecus bieti | reverse complement strand
CGCCGCAAAGCATTCAAGGGGGAGCAGAGAAAAATCCTCTGCAAAAAAAAAAAAAAAAAAAAAAAAAAAAAAAAGAGAGAGAGAGAGAAAGGAAAACTTGAAAAATGAAATGAATGAGCATTGGTAAACAACTGTAGGGAGAGGAGTTACCACACTCTTCATAGGGCAAACTAAAGAGAGGAGGCACTGCAAGAAAAGTATTGCCAGAGCTTGAAGGGCAGAATGTGTAATTAGGATGTGATATCTGGCAGTGGTGATTCCAATCATTAGGGATCCCAACTTGTGTTCTATCTTTCTGTTGCTTAAGGGCCAGTGTATTCACTCAATCTTCCATGATGTCTATATGGATTCATTGAACCTCAGGTCTTAACTTCAGTTATGCAGACCTAGTCTTGTCTCTCTCAGACCAAGGAAGGCATAACTTGTGTTCCATTAAGCTTACTGTGTCAAGTCTGCCAAACGAAACTTTAAATATGTCGGCATTGTCTACTCAGTCTGAACACTAAAAAGGGTCCTTCTACAGTTCCCAAGGATTTGTTTGGTTGCAGTGTTTCTAAAGTCAGTACAGAAACTTCCCTGAAAATGGAGCTCCAATCTTACCACAGTTTTCATCCTGGAATATACTTAGGTTTGGATCCCCCGACGTGCAGCACTCAATTGCCGTCACATACTTCTTACCTGAAATTTATTTCAGTTTCTCAGAAGACTGTATATATTTCCCCAGTTACAGATTTTACTATACTTTAAATGTGGTGGCTGCCACTTTCTTAACCTGCAGTATTAATGGTAGAAATGCTTAGATTTATAAAAGGCAAACATGGGGAAAAGAGAGGCAATATTAAATTCAAGTCTCTCAAAAAGAAAGGAAAAGATAATAAAAGAGGAATGTAAAAAATGAGAGATAGGTGGGGCAGATTTAAGATGCCAGGGAATCTCTGCATAGACTGCCTTTTTTTGCTCTAAATACTAAACTTGCCTAAATTAGGCCACCTCCCTCCAGAGAACAAAAGAAACTTGGCCACTATGGAATAGTACCAAAGTGAAATTTTAGAAGCTATTATTACCTACTCATAATCTATACTATTGTTGAAAACTAATA
>NW_016869226.1:0-414 GCF_001698545.2 Rhinopithecus bieti | reverse complement strand
TTTCCTTTACAGAGTTTTCCCTAAAAGACTTCAACTTCTTCAAATCACTTTTAATTTTAGAGCCTCTTCTCCCTATTTAATTTAATTACCAATAAAAAAAGGAAGTTTATAGTTAAGATCCAAATGAGAAGCTTGTGAGTAATAGTTTCTAACTGTAACCAATTTATCCTCCAATTCTATTTGATCCAATTCAACAAAAATGCCATGGCCTGTAATTTACATAGCAAAGTTAATTTCAAACTGTCTGAAATTACACAATGCAGAATGAATTTGAGGCAGCAGAACGTTTCAGAAGACAAGAAGACACTCAATCAAAATGTCTACTCTCATCTATAATGTTGTATATCAAAATCTTAAGTGGCCCTGATGTATCAGAGCTACATATTACACACACACACACACACACACACACAC
>NW_016869225.1:0-414 GCF_001698545.2 Rhinopithecus bieti | reverse complement strand
GTCACACATGGTGAAGCAGTCTCTCAGAAAGCTGTTTTTTGGATTTTATCTGGGGATATTACCTTTGTTATCATAGACTTCAGTGCGCTCCCAAATGTCCCTTTGCAGATTCCACGAAAAGAGTGTTAGCAAATTACTCAATGAAATGAACAGTGTAACTCTGTGAGATGAATTCATACATCAAATATCTGTTTCTCAGAAAGCTTCTTTCAACTTTTATCTGTGGATACTTCCTTTTCAAGGTAGCCCTCAATGCGCTCCTCAATATCCCTTTGGAGATTCCACAAAAACAGTGTTAGGAAATTGCTCCATGAAAAGAAAGCTGAAGCTCTGTGAGATGAATTCACACACCACAAATAACTTTCTCAGAAAGCTTCTTTCTTTTTTTCATCTGAGGATATTTCCTTTTTCACT
>NW_016869224.1:5966-7380 GCF_001698545.2 Rhinopithecus bieti | reverse complement strand
TTTTAAAGAAGAATACCAGAAACTTGATGACGGAGAGTTATAGAAGCCTATTAATTTTTTTTGGCAATTACCTCTAGGAGAAACTGAGGTCAAGGGAGTTATGGGTCATTCAAATCTCTGCAGATCACTTTTACAGTAACTGTGGGATGTCTTGATAGTCCTCAAGATCAGCATCTCAAAGCCATTGTCCTAGGAGTATTATTCCTACAGAACGTTAATGGGGATGTGTTATGGGCTCAATTGGGCCTCTGACAAATTCATATGTTGAAGTCAAAACTCCCAGTACCTCAGAATGCATTTGAAGACAGGGCCTTTAATGAGGTAATTATGGTAAAATGATGTCATGGGGTGGACTTTAATCCAACATGACTGGTGTTTTTATAGGAAGAGGAGATTACGACACAGACACACACAGAGGGTCAGCTACATGAAGACACAGGGAGGAGATGGCGTCTACAAGCCAAGGACAGAGGCCTCAGGAGAAACCAACCCTACTAACAACTTGATCTTGAAATTCCAGCCTCTAAAACTGTGAGAAATGAGAGAAACAAATGTCTGTTGTATAAACCAAAAAAAATATAAACACCTATGTTTTCAACAACCTTAGCACTTTGCATAATCTTATGTGTTATTTGTGTGTTACGTGTGTTATAAATCTACAAGGACTTTTTTTTTTTTTTTTTTTGAGACAGAGTCTTGGTCTGTCACCCAGGCTGGAGTGCAGTGGTGTGATCTCAGCTCACTGCAACCTCCGCCTCCCAGGTTCAAGCAATTCTCTTGCTTCAGCCTCCTGAGTAGCTGGGATTACAGGTGCACACCACCATGTCCAGCTAATTTTTGTATTATTAGTAGAGACAGGGTTTCAGCATGTTGGCCAGGCTGGATTCGAACTCCTGATCTCAAATATTCTGCCTGCCTCGGGCTCCCAAAGTGCTGGGATTACAGGCATGAGCCACCACACGTGGCTGAAACAATTATTCTGTGCTGTTTTCTAAGCTTTTTTTTCTTTTTTCTTTTTGGCATAGATCCTTTGAATTCAAATGATTTTGAGAAACTATTGTTCCAATAGAATGCTCTTGGAAACATCGCTCTACACCAAGCAGCTCTAACTAATGGGATTATGCACGTACCCCATATTCTCTTGGTTCAGATGTCAAGTTTTGTCAGCATTGCATTTGGTTTTGCTAGGTGGGATTATCAACGAGGAAGAGGGCCCTGAAAAGAAGTCTTGTCCTGGCTCTTTGGTGAGACTGTGTTTTCCAATGGAGGTGGAAACTTCGCCAGTAAATTTAAAATAACAAATATAATGCTTCCTACTGTCAGAGTGGTTTGAGGTTTAGCACATTTTAGTAAGTATTAATTAATCCCAAAATGTTGTGGAAGAAAGTGGATTTTGGTTAACAGAGAAGATGAA
>NW_016869224.1:0-1310 GCF_001698545.2 Rhinopithecus bieti | reverse complement strand
AAAAAAAAAGAAAGAAAGAAAGAAAAGAAAAGAAAAAGAAACTAACTGAGACTTTCCAGAGAAGGAGAGCTAAATGAAGAGAAAAGGGTGACCCAAGAGCCAAGGGCAGAAAAAGCACATTTCAGGATCCAAGACAAACTGCAGCACATGTTTCCAAGAGGTGCAGCCATACATATGTGTAAGAGAGCTGTCAATTTTCATTTGGATTTTAGCTTCACCGAACACTTGAGTTCCACTTCACAAATATGAAGGCTACTCTTCTGAGGATATGCAGATTCTTACTGAGCTCAGTTACAGAGGAGTATGGAAGGAGGAGAACAGAAGATAATGAGGATCCTTTTGTTGTTTCCATATGTAACTTCCCTTCTTGCAAATCCCTCACTGCTCCTGTGCACAAACTCCTTTAGGAAGAAACGAGTGATTGTCATGACTCCCAGCAAGAGGTTCATGGTGGGGTCCCCACTTCCACAGCACCTCCCTTCTTCGTTGTGTAAAGAAATAGGTCTGCAAAACTTCAGAGTTGCAAGATGGCACATGGGGTTAGAACCACAGAATAGACGCAGGTTTCCCCAAGTTTTAGTTGAGTGGTTATTGCATGGCTACCATAGGGGCGTGAACTCCTTAATCGGTACTTCCGTGTACATTCATTGTTCATTGCTACGATTAATAACCCTTTTATATTGGTGCTGGTATTGGAGAGTGTTTGCTGTGCTGTCTCTCCATTAGATGCTAAAGCCAGAGTAAGCCTTTAGATTTCCATCTCACCATATTTAAGCTCTTTTAAGGTTTAGCTCAGTGTTGTTAATGGTGCATAGCATGTTCTTTTCCATACTCAATTTGACAAACTACGGGGAATCTTTGATCTTATAATTTAAAGACATCATGTCTTATTTCGGTTGACAGATAATCTCAGAACATTTAAGATTTAATTGAATTGGATATGGTAAAAACATGTTAACATTATTCAAATACTAAAACCCCTAAATAAAGAAGTAAGCATAAACTATAGTGGCTTTTTTTTTCTGGCACAGATGGTGTATATTTGTAATTGAAAAATTAATGTCTTTAGATTACCCAAGGGAATTACAAGAAGCTTAGCTGCTTTAGATTTTTTTAAAGTGTTACAGAGTAATTATAAATAGACAGTAGTAGTATTAATCAATCTTTCTAAATTGTTGTTATTTGGATTCTGAGTTGTTAATTGACTAATATTATACAACGATAATGTCAATTTATTTCCTCTTCAAAATGTGAAGATACGAGAAAAATGTAACCCCCAAAGGTAATTATTTCTAGTTATTTTTCTTCTT
>NW_016869223.1:0-783 GCF_001698545.2 Rhinopithecus bieti | reverse complement strand
TGTAATTTCAAAATGCTTACTTTGCCACAGCCCTTTTAAAACATTTAAATCTAGTCCAGTGATTTTCAATTGATTTACTTAAAGAATTTAATAAAATATGGATGTCTAGGACCTACTCCATGAAGTCTCTTTACTTGTTATTCTTGGGATATTCTTAATATATACTTGGTATATTAATGATATAATGTGTTTTATTATATTTCATTATATTATCGTTGTATTATATTAATATTGCATTATTTTATTCTATGGATAGAAAGGTGTGGTGCCTTTCCTTACCCAGCATTAGAGTCATGGCGAACACCCCTATAACAAATGACAGGTTAGCAAGAGAAAAAGCATGACAAATTTATTTAATCAAAGTTTTATGTGACACAGGAACCTTCAGAAATGAAGACTCAAAGACCCAGGTCAAACGATTATTTTTGTGCTTAGATTTGATGAAGAATGGGCAGGTATATAGAAATGTGATTGGACAAAAGGGTGTGATCTAACGGTAATAAACTGAGGGGGAAACCCAACAAATCCTGTCCAGATTCTCCTTGGCATCTCTGTGTAGCATTCCTTCCTCCTAGGTATGGGGCAGGATCTTTCTGGAATGAGGGTCTTCAAGGGAGAAGGGGAGAAGACTAGAGAGTGATCTTTCCAAGTTTTATAACTTGCTTTGCAGAAGGAGAGTCATAGTTTCTATGACTCGCCATGAGGAAGAAGAATTCTGGGAGAGAAAGAAGGATGAGACAGGAGGGCAGGAGGAGGTCAGAGAGAGACTTTACTTCTGAGGAC
>NW_016869222.1:3858-7133 GCF_001698545.2 Rhinopithecus bieti | reverse complement strand
ATATAGCTTCAGTGAAGTCTTCTGTTTTGGTTGTTTGGAAACATTTTATCTTCTTTTGAGTATCTGTGTGAGCATTTTGATGTAAAACCAACAGGTTTTCTGGTCTTTTGAGAAGTCCCATCATCAGCCGTATTTCTGTTTCTTTGGGCGGGTTGCTCATTCTCTTAGTAACAGATAACAAATGTGTGTGATAGGTTATGCCGCTATTTTAGTGTGCAGAAGAATTGGCAGTCAAAAACCTAGTCAGTTCAGCTCAGACCCACCTCTGGGGAAATTCTATTCATGCTGCATTAAACCACAGCTAAGCTGGTAAATAAAGTGAAATGGAAATTTGTGCCTGTTATTCAGTCATTAGAGTCATAATGCCTCTTTTACACTGAAAATTTGAAAAACAGAGAGCAAAGTAGGATTATTTGAGGGACAGGCAAGGGCAAAAATCAAAGTGTTGAGGGACAAAACCATTCATTGCCAGCGTCAGCGTGCCAACAATTTCACCCTGCCTGTGTAGAAGTAGCTTTAAGTGTATGCACACTTTAATTTCTATTATGTAAACCCAAAAGGCAAGAAAGAGAATGCAAACATTTTAAACCCACTGTGTGCTTGTTCACATTTTAAACTCAGGGTGTCCTTTGGTTTTAAGTCTTTAAACAGTGAGCTTCTGAGCTGCCAGGTTATTTTTAGGAAACTGATGATACTCTCCAAATGTATTGAATGACCTCTCTCTGGATGACAAATACATTCTAATGCTGTTGCTTGTGGGCTGGGCAGAGGGCACCGGGTGATGGAAATAGTCCTGGATCTCAAGACAGGAGACCTAGAGTCTAGTCCAGGCAGTTATTAACCAGCTCCAAGACCTTGTTTGGTTTACTTCATTAAAAAGGACAAATGTGGTTAGAAAAAGTACTCATGATCTTATCCTAGAACGGAGGATGCTAGCGTGACCCTTTATTTAAAGATGTCTATAGAGGGTGACCTCGGATTTCGAAGATGGCTTAATATTAATACTTGAGTGTTGCTTATTAACTTTTTAATTTAAGCAATTTGAGATCATTTTGTAAGATTGATATTTTCTCTGATAAGAAAGGAAAGGCATATTCATGATAGAAAATTATGAAAACATAAAGATATACAAAGAAGAAAATAAAATTACCCACAATTCTTTCCACTCCTTAAAATAACTGTTGACGTTTTAGAGTATCTAATTCCAGGCTTTTCTTATACATAAATATATACACGTAAGTGTTACAAACATAAAGTACAGCTTTTATTAGCTTTTTTTTAAAAAAACTACTAGTATACTGTATAGTGAATATTTTTCCTTGTTTTAAATTGTTTCTGCAATTTGAATAGCATTTTAGCATGTCATTGCCCCAAGTTTATTTATGCAGTCTCTTTTGTTGGATATTTATGTTATTTCCAACTTTTCCCTATTGTAAAGGGCTCTGAAATTAATACCTTTGTAGATATATAGATCTATATATATAGACGTGTGTGTGTGTGTGTATATATATATGTATGACAGATATATATGTGACATATATATAAAAGATATATACATATATATGTATATATACACACACATTTTCATCTCAATATGTTTGGCAGTTTAGTCGTTTTTTACTCATTACTGTCTTTATGTTTTGGTTTGGCCTGTTTTCAGTTTCAATGACCTTCCTTCCGCTGAGTACAAAGCAGATCAAATGACCACTTAAAGATCATTAAGCAAGTTTTTATATTTATAATATATGTATGAATTGTTTTTAATATTTCAACTTGGTTTATGTTTTCTGCTTCTGCTGAAAATTTTAATCTCGTATAAGCAACTAAGAACAAATTTGTAAGCCATTGCCAGTATGCATTTTAAAATAACGTATATTTATTGTGTATTATATGTTAATTCATGTACAAAATGTTATTCTCATTTAAACAACACAGGAGACAATAAAGAAGTAGGAGTAGTGTTATATCCAACTCAGATATAAAAAGAAAAAATCTATAGAGTTAATTAACCCTCAGTCACAAAATCAGTACGTTTGCAAACTCTATTTAACCCAGACTGTTTTTTAACCACTACCCTAAAACTACAACATGCCTAGAAAATTAATGGATACTATTTATTGAATAGTACTAAAGAATTATATACTAAATATCACAAATTGGCCACAACTAATTCTCTCACATTCTTACAAATAATACCCCTCTCAGAGACACCAATATAGTGTGCATTTCATAAGTTGCTTTTAAGTTAACCAGTTGTACTCTGTGCAGGGTATTTTAGAAGGATGCAACCATATTGTTGTGGAATATAGTACCACCATTCTACAAGGGTGCAATAAAGCAATTGCTTATTTAAGAAATCTGGAGAATCAAACAACTGGCATACTTCAATTAAAGACCAAGACATGAAATGAGGAGGCTTAGCAAGCAATTAATAATGAAAAAAAAAAATTAGCAAAGTTTTGTACGTGCAGAATTACCTAGAAATACATCTGGCTTCTAATTCACAGAAATAACCTGAGTAATCTTGGAGTCAATGGCATCCCCTCCACTGTGAACATACTATTATCCTTACTTAGCTAGTTTTAGAGTAGTGACAGTATTCTACTTCTATTCAGTCATCTAGGCATTGTCCAACATTATTTACTTGGTACTCATAAGAAAAGTTAAAATAATCATTTAGAAGTATAACTCATTTTGTATCTCTATTTTACAATTGAGTATAATAATGTCTTCCTAGCCAAAAGGCAAGGGTCCAGAGACATAAATTTATTGATTTCCCCCACAGGTATAAAATTTTTTATGTGCAAGGTCAATTTATAACTGTCTTGGATCACTGATAAATTATGGTGCCCAATGATCATAAGAGTTAGTCTTCTCAAAGTTTCTTGGTGACTGTATTAATAAGATGGCATACTCTGTTTAGTTTTTCTTCATACAGGTATTTTAAATATACCTAGTACTCAGGCATGAGTTTCTGGTAACTGATCTAAAATAAATATTTGAAGGCTGGGTGCAGTGGCTCCTGCCTGTAATCTCAGCACTTTGGGAGGCTGAGGCAGGCAGACCACTTGAGATCAGGAGTTTGAGACCAGACTGGCCAACATAGTGAAACTCCATCTCTACTAAAAAATACAAAAATTAGCTGGGTGTGGTGGCGGGCACCTGTAATCCCAGCTACTCGGGAGGCTGAGGCACGAGAATTGCTTGAACACAGGAGATGGAGGTTGCAGTGAGCAGATATCAAGCCACTGCACTCCAGCCTGGGTGACAGAGCA
>NW_016869222.1:0-2336 GCF_001698545.2 Rhinopithecus bieti | reverse complement strand
CCCGCCTCGACCTCCCAAAGTGCTGGGATTACAGGCTTGAGCCACCGCGCCCGGCCGGAGCTGCCATCTTGAACATGTCTAGTCCCTGGTTCCTGTTGGCATTCACCTGTGCGAGCTCCCAGCTTGCTTATGTCTACAACTTTTCTTTACAGGCTGCTCTTCGTTAGAAAATGATTTGGGGCTGCTTTTCATTAAAAAGAAAAGCCTCACTGAGGACTCCCATACACTTACTATCTGCCTAAATAATTTCTTCTTAACTTTTGTAGAATTTTTACACAGCCTTGATTGTTTCCTAAGGCAGGTTCCATAAGGGACTTTGTTTTGTTCACTGCTGAACTAGATTCCAGCTTTGTTCTTTTTGCTTAGCATTGCCTTGGCTATTTGAGATTCCTAGAATGGTGCTTGGCACATAGTCAGGGCTTAAATATTTGTTGAACAAATGAATAAATTTTACAAGTTTATGCAGTAGGTTGAAGGATATGCCCATATTTAGATCTTTTGATGCATATTGCCAAATTGTCCTCCTAAAGGTAGCATCAGCTTTTTTTTCTACCAGCTGCATGTTGATGTCAGTTTTCCAGAATCCTCACTGACACCGCTGTATAAAATAAAACAATATTGGTTGCAGTTGAGAAAAATCCTAACTCGCACTAGCTTAAATAATAAAAGGAATTTATTATCTCCTGATATGGTTTGGATATGTTCCCCCTCCAAATCTCATGTTGAAATGTGATTTCCAATGTTGGAGGTGGAGCCTGGTGGGAGATGATTGGATCATGGAGGCAGAGCCCTCATGAATGGCTTAGCATCATCTCCTTGGTGACCAGTGAGTTCTTGCTCAATTAGTTCATGCCAGATCTAGTTGTTTAAAAGAGTCTGGGACCTCGCCCCTCTCTCTTGCTCCTATTCTTGCCATGTGATACCCTGGCTCCCCTTCACCTTCTGCCATGATTATAAGCTTCCTGAGGCCTCGCCAGGAGCCAGGCAGATGTTGGTGCCATGCCTGTACAGCATAGCAGTTTTTAGTTATTTTTTTTTAGAAATTATGTAGTCTCAGGTATTTATTTACAGCAATGCAAAAAACAGATTAACACATCTGTTGTAATTGCAAAGTCTAGAGGAAGGGCAGGCTTTAGGTGTGGTTTGAGTGCAAGGGTCATTTGTTAAGACTGTGGCTCTGTTTGCTGAGATCCTTTGGCTTCTCATGGTTGATTTTGCTCCTAAGCCAACTCCCTCAAGGTAGTAAGAGGCGTCCAGCAGCTCCCAGGACCACGAGCTTCCATGAGGGTGGTTGGGGTGGTGGTCAGATGTTCTTTCTGTTCAATTATTAGACAAAAGTCTGATGCTCCTTTGGATTGTATCAATTTATGGTGCCAGCTCACTCTTGAGGCAACCTAAGAGGCCAAGGGAATGTGATAGCTGATTGGCTTGGGACTGGGTTCCATTCTGTTTTGTCATCATGGGATAAATTCCATGGGCACAGGGGTTGAAATTATACTGGTCGACCCATAATGGCCCATCCCTGGAACTGAGGGTGACGTGAACCCTACCAAACCCCGTGGTTGTGAGATTCTGAGTTTTCTGGGAAAGAAGAAATGGTAGAAGAAAAGCTGTGGAAACAATAAAAAGCTACACTAAATATTTGCATTTAATTTTTAAATATATGTATATGTATACATATAAAATCTAGATTTAAAATGCTCTCTTTCTGGTTTTTTCACATGTCTCTGAAACCATTTGTTTTCTTTTGCAAGCTGCCCTTTAAAATGTTTTTTTCTTCAATTTGCAAAATACTTTAAAGAGCTGTTTTGATAGACTCATGGCATGTAACTCAAATATCCAGTCCAATCCCTCATTTTGGAATTGAGAAAACTGAAGCCTAGAGATAAATGGCTTCCAAAAGGTGATGCATCTGGCAAAGGACTCAACTGGGATTCAGATGAGCTTGACTTACCTTTTAAAGCACCGTTTGTTAAATGTAGATGTAACTTAGATATATTCAGTTGCACAAATTTAAATATATAGCTTAGTGTTTTTACGTTGGTGTTCACCATGTAACCACTACCAGATCAAGTTGCAGACCATTCCATCAACCAGAAGATTCTTCTGTGCCCCTTCCCAATGAATAACCACCCTACACACACACACACGCACACACATACCTTCTGTGCCCCTTCCCAATCAATAAGCACCCTATACACACACACACACACACACCCCTTCTGTGCCCCTTCCCAATCAACCACCCTACACACACACACACACACCTTCTGTGCCCCTTCCCAATCAATAACCACCCTACACACACACACACACACCTGTGCCCCTTCCCAATG
>NW_016869221.1:0-326 GCF_001698545.2 Rhinopithecus bieti | reverse complement strand
CATCATAGGGAGAAGGTCAGCAGTAAGACATATGAATAAAGATTTCTGTGACATAAGTTTAAAGAAAAGTGCTGTGCCTGGATATGCATATGTAAACATCTCCATAAACCTTTTTAGTGCATAAAGAGCAGCATTGCACTAACAAGTCCCACCTTTCGCCCTAAGGCGGTTTTCTCCTTTTCAGTAAACAGAGCATACAATCGGGTTTTACACCGAGATGTTCCATTGCCCAGGGATGGGCAGGAGAGAGATGCTTTTCTCAACTGCAAAGAGGCCTTCTTTCCTCTTACACTAATCCTCCTCAGCACAGACCCTTCACGGGTGTA
>NW_016869220.1:0-326 GCF_001698545.2 Rhinopithecus bieti | reverse complement strand
AATAGAATAACAAGAAACCTTCAGAATGTATCATTCTCCTGAAAAGATATTAATAAACCCTCTTTTATTTATGGTTATAGTTTTATTTATAGTCTGAAAATTACTAAAGCAATGCTGACAACCATTGAATTTGCCATGTTTTTTATTCAGTGCTGTTAATGTGCTGTTGCCTGAAGAAAAAAGTGCTTTTTCTCCATTGATGAGGCTAGATCCTAAGAAGTAATTAAGTCAATGGAAATCAACTGGAAGTTTTGCCATGAACTAAGCATTTATTAGTTCCCTGATTAGACTGGAAGAAGAAACCGCTATTTCATGACAAGTATGGA
>NW_016869219.1:0-325 GCF_001698545.2 Rhinopithecus bieti | reverse complement strand
AGAGAAGCTTTCCGAGGAACTGCTTTGTGACGTGTGCATTCCACTCACAGTGTTATACCTCTCTTCTCATACAGCGTCGGGAAACCCTTTTTTAGAGACAGGTACCAAGTGATATTCTGGAGCATGTTGATGCTGATGGTGAAAAGGGAAATACCCTCAGGTGAAAGCTAGAAAGAAGTTTCCTGAGAAATTGCCTTCTTATATGTGAATTCATCACACAGCGATTCACCTTTATCTTCTTGTAGCTGTGTGCTAACACTGTTTTCATGGATTCTGTAAAGTGATAGTTGGGAGCTCATTGAGGGCTATGATGAAAAGGAAATAT
>NW_016869218.1:0-1817 GCF_001698545.2 Rhinopithecus bieti | reverse complement strand
TTATTTATTTTTTACATTCTTATTGCATTGTCTAGGCCATGCATATCAATTAAATACTACTGAAAATGTAATGTGAGAAGTTGTAATACCTTACAAATAGACATATATGTACTGTAGTTTTCTTGTGAATGTACAAATAATCAAGTTTGAAAATATTTTATATTTTATTTTTTAATTGTTGTGTGATTGATGCTTGTTAAAATACAGAAGTATTATATATCACATGTTATTTTGACATCATTGAGATATTCTTATTATTTTTCTCCGTTACTCAAAATGGTGAATTAGCTCATATATTTTCTGATGGTGGACTATCTTGACTTACTCAATGAAATCTGCTATGAAATAGAGATTTGAAGGATCTATGTGTTGTTTTTAGTACTTATTATTTGGAATGTCAAATTTCTGATTTCAGTAGCTAAGCACATATGTGATGGTGGTGGATACGGATATCAACAACCTAAACCAATCCTTTTAACCTGATGCTGGAAGTCTTCAGTCAGTTCCTTTATGAACCACCTCACTTCAGAATCACTTCACCCAATAATGCAGTTCTTCTCAGGGTGAAGGCTGACCCCTATCCCATGACTAATAGTGGCAGAAGGCTAGGCCATGTGGGGTCACTATGAAACAATTCAGGTGAGCCATTTAACTCCAGTGTCCTCTGGGTATTAGTTGAACCTATTGTTAGGCATTCTTCAGAACTGAACCTTTTCCTCTGCAAATCTATTTCTTTCCCATTCTTTTTACAGGTGTTGATTCTAAGGGCACTCCCTACACAACATTCTATACAGCAATCTCCAACTCAAGGTCTGCTTCCCAGAAAGTTCGACCTGTAAGAGATGGTTTCAGTTGTCTGAGAAAAAGGTGATGAGATAATATTTAGGATTTGGGTCACTCAATATCACATTGAAATTGAGGAGCCCATTACTGGTAGTAACTGGAATGTAGATGGTGGTGGGCTACCACTGGTGGGGAATTGGATGGTATACCAATGTAAAGGAAGTACATTATTTGAGAGATGTGCCAGAGACTTGAAAAATATGAGGGATATATTAACTATACAGATAATGGAATTGGGTAGACATGATACACCAAGCTGATGTGAGTCAAAAAGATAATGGAAGACAAAAGTAATTAAGAAGCAATTTTATGTCAAGTGTGAAAGTGAAGAACTCTTCTGAGTCTAAGTCGGTTATGATCTCCCACAGTAGGAAGCAGGCAAATTGAGGACTAGGTTCAAGACTTATTTTCATCTTAAGCTGCAGGTCAACACAATTTGGTTATGCCAAAGACAGCAACCTTTGGGTAAGAGTGATACTTTCATATATGAGGTAAATATATACTAGAGTTGAAGCCCTGTAAATCTTGTATTCCAGCCACTGAGAAAAATATTGCACCCCGAAATACCAACATTCCTTGAGAAAATCAATGAAGCACAGTTTGGAGAGTCAACTTTATTGTGCTTCAGTGGCTTATTCAAATAGGGGTTGACAGCTTTACCAGGTATGGATTTTTTTTTTTTTTGCCTGCATGATCCTAGCCAGCATGATTATCTGAGGTTTGCAAAATGTTTATTTATTGGCCTAAGATCCCACGTTACACAGCACAAGGGGACCCATTTTTCACAAAAGTAAGAGTTGAAGTAGGCCCCAGACTATGAGACTCATTAACTGTATCCCATATCAACTACCAAGAAGCTTGCAGTCTAATAGATGGTTGAAACAATTTACTGAAAGTACATTTGAGACAGTAGCTCAGAAGTGATGTTCTGCAATAATGGGAAGCCATCCTCCAGGATTCAGCATACACATTGA
>NW_016869217.1:0-326 GCF_001698545.2 Rhinopithecus bieti | reverse complement strand
ACAAAGGAAATATCCTCAGACAAAAAGTAGAAAGAAGCTTTCTGAGAAACTGCTTTGTGATTTGTGAATTCATCTCAAAGAGTTATATGATTCTTTTCATGGAGCGGATTGGTTGCCCTGTTTTTGGGGAATCTGAGAATGGATATTTTGGAGCGCATTGAATACTATGGTGACAAAGGAAACATCCTCAGATAAAAACTACAAAAAAGCTTTCTGAGAAAGTTCTTTTTTATGTGTGAATTACTCTTACAGAGTTACTGCTATCTTTTCATTGAGCAGTTTGCTAACTCTGTTTTCGTGGAATATGCAAAGGGATGTATAGGAGC
>NW_016869216.1:0-249 GCF_001698545.2 Rhinopithecus bieti | reverse complement strand
AGTGCAGGGGCGCGATCTCGGCTCACTGCAACCTCCACCGCCCGGGTTCAAGCAACTCTTCTGCCTCAGCCTTCCGAGTAGCTGGGATTACGGGCGTACGCCACCACGCCCGGCTAATTTTTGTATTTTCAGTAGAGATGGGGTTTCACCATATTGGCCAGTCTGGTCTCAACTCCTGACCTGAAGTGATGCACCCACCTCGGCCTCCCAAAGTTCTGGGTTTCAAGGGGTCACCCCCCCAACCCGGGC
>NW_016869215.1:0-302 GCF_001698545.2 Rhinopithecus bieti | reverse complement strand
AAAAAATGTACATTATGGAACTTGTCCTGTAGAGAAGGAAAAGAAGAAAGAAGGGAGGAAGGAAGGAAGGAAGAAAGGAAGGAAGGAAGGAAAAAGAAGAAAGAAAAGAAAAGAAAACAAAGAAAGAAAGAAAGAGAAAAGAAAAGAAAGAAGGAAAGAAAGAAAGAAAGAAAGAAAAAGGAAAGAAGAAAAAGAAAGAAAGAAAGAAAGAAAGAAAGAAAGAAAGAAAGAAAGAAAGAAAGAAAGAAAGAAAATGTGCATGGTTCTATTACCTTAACAGGGTCTTGGGAGCAGTGGTTTTA
>NW_016869214.1:0-249 GCF_001698545.2 Rhinopithecus bieti | reverse complement strand
TTCCCAGGTCTCTGTTGCTCTTTCTGGGTCTCTGTCTCCCCCATCCCCCTGGGTCTCTGAAACTCTGAACTTCTCCTTCCTCTTCTTCCCTCCTGTCTTTGAATCTCCATCCCCCTCCCCGCGTTTCTCTGTGCCCCGCTTGGGGTCCCAGTCCCTCTGTCTCTGGGTCTCCTTCTCACTCCATCCATCCACATGTCTGCAGGCCCTTCATTGGCTAGGTTCAGGATGGGCGGGTTCTGTCACCTGGGG
>NW_016869213.1:0-249 GCF_001698545.2 Rhinopithecus bieti | reverse complement strand
AAACAGAATGTCTCCATAATACAAAAACATAATTTGACATGTCCTGCATAATGTTTGGAAGTGGAATTACATTGGGACTGTCGTGGTGGCTCACACCCGTAACCTCAGCACCTTGGAGGCTGAGGCGGGCGGATCACCTGAGTTCAAGAGTTCGAGACCAGCCTGACCAACACGGTGAAACCCCGTCTCCACTAAAAAATACAAAAATTAGCCTGGCATTGTGGCATGCACCTGGAATCCCAGCTACTC
>NW_016869212.1:0-325 GCF_001698545.2 Rhinopithecus bieti | reverse complement strand
TGTGTGTGTGTCTGTGTGTGTGTGCGCGCGTCTGTGTGTGTGTTTCAGTGTGTATACAACCCACAATGGCCGAGCCCTTCCAGCTTAAACTTTCCTCCCCCACAATCACCACTCACTATTTGCCACGTGCACTATAGTATTTCCCATTCACTAAAGAGGCAAAGTACCCTGGTGATTCAGTGTTTTGACTCGCTCTCCTTCATATGAAATACAACTCCCTTCAAGGCCTAGACCAAATTCTACTTTCTCTGTGTGTTCTTCCTCATCTCTGCTCCCACATTCACCCTCAAGTCCCTGCAAAACAGATTATTTCCATCCCTGTGCT
>NW_016869211.1:3809-7815 GCF_001698545.2 Rhinopithecus bieti | reverse complement strand
ATAGGCAATTTCTAGAAATACTTCTATCCATACACATGGGAAAGGATGGTGTTTCCTTATCTATTTCATATCATATTTTAATATTATATCACATTTAGAAAGAAGAATTTTGCATGGCATAATAAACAAATGAGGCTGCTAACAGCCCGGCCTCTAGAAGACAAAACCTAAGGGGCAAAATCTCTTCATACTAGTGACTAAATTACAGAAAACTGGGAACATTTATTTTTCCTTCACCCTCTTCCTAGAAATTATTGTATTGGTAGATGGGTAGTCTGAGGTCCCGAGAGAGGCAGTGATCTGCCAGAAGTCACGCAGTGCCTCCTGCTGGCTGTAGTCCCACCTGACTACTTTCCATTCCTCAGGCCGTACCTTAGCCTAGAAGGCCTTGAACCTTTTTTTAAAAAACTTGATTCAAAAGTCATCTCACCCATGACAATAGCCTTCATCCCTCTACAGCCTCTGTCAGGCCTCTGAGCCTAACCTAAGCTATCATATCCCCTGTGATCTGCACCTATAAGCCCAGATGGCCCGAAAAAGTGAAGAATCACAAAAGAAATGAAAATGGCCTGTTCCTGCCTTAACTGATGACATTCCATCACAAAAGAAGTGAAAATGTCCAGTCCCTGCCTTAACTGATGACACTACCTTGTGAAATTCCTTCTCCTAGCTCATCCTGGCTCAAAACTCCCCAACTGAGCACCTTGTGACTCCCACCCCTGCCTGCCAGAGAACAACCCCTCTTTGACTGTAATTTTCCTTTACCTACCCAAATCTTATGAAACAGCCCCACCCCATCTCCCTTCACTGAATCTCTTTTCGCCTGCACCCAGGTGAAATAAACAGCTTTGTTGCTCACACAAAGCCGGTTTGGTGGTCTCTTCACATGGACGCTAGTGGAATTGGTGCCATGACTCGGATCAGGGGAACTTCCTTGGGAGATCAATCCCCTATCCTCCTGCTCTTTGCTCCATGAGAAAGATCCACCTATGACCTCAGGTCCTCAGATCGACCAGCCCAAGGAACATCTCACCAATTTTAAATCCAGTTAGCGGCCTCTCTTTGCTTTCTTCTCCAACCTCTCTCACTGTCCCTCAACCTCTTTCTCCTTACAATCTTGGTGCCACACTTCAGTCTCTCCCTTCTCTTAATTTTAGTTCCCTTCCTTTTCTGGTAGAGACAAAGGAGATGTGTTTTTATCTGTGAACCCAAAACTCCGGCGCCGGTCACGGACTCAGGAAGACAGTCTTCCCTTGGTGTTTAATCGTGCCTGCCTTATTATTCACCCACATTTCAGAGGTGTCTGGCCACACGGGGACGCTTGCCTTGGTCCTTCACCCTTAGTGGCAAGCACCGCTTTTCTGGGGGGAAGCACCCCCAACCCCTTCTCTCCGTGTCTCTACCCCTTCTCCACTTTCCTGGGGGGCAAGCACCCCCACCCCTTTTCTCTGTCTCTACTCTCTTTTCTCTTGGCTTGTCTCCTTCAGTATGGGCAATCTTCCACCCTCCATTCCTCCCTTTTCTCCCTTAGCCTGTGTTCTCAAAAACTTAAAACCTCTTCAACTCACACGTGACCTAACACCTAAATGCCTTATTTTCTTCTGCAACACCGCTTGGCCCCAATACAAACTTGACAATGGCTCTAAATGGCCAGAAAATGGCACTTTTGATTTCTCTATCCTACAAGATCTAAATAATTTTGTCAAAAAATGGGCAAGTGGTCTGAGGCGCCTTACATCCAGGCATTTTTTCACACTTCGTTCCCTCCCTAGTCTCTGTGCCCAATGCGATTCCTCCCAAATCCTCCTTCTCTGTCTTCTGCCTGTCTCCTCAGTCCCAATCCCAAGCATCGCCAAGTCTTTCCAATCTTTTCTACAGACCCGTCTGACCTCTCTCCTCCTCCCCAGGCTGCTCGTCACCAGGCCGAGTCAGGTCTCAATTCTTCCTCAGCCTCCATTCCTCCACCCTATCACCTCCCCTCCTCACACCCGGTATGGATTACAGTTTAGTTCCGTGACTAGCTCTCTCCCACCTGCTCAACAATTTCCTCTTAGAGAGGTGGCTGGAGCTGAAAGCACAGTCACGGTACATGTGCCTTTTCTCTATCAGACCTCTCTCAGATGAGTAACTGTTTAGGCTCTTTCTCATCAGACCCCACTAACTATATACAGGAATTCAGATATCTAACTCTGTCCTACAATTTAACCTGGAGTGACTTAAATGTCATCCTGACTTCTACCCTCTTCCCAGATGAACGGGAAAGAGTTTTTTCTCTAGCCCAATCTCACACTGACAACCACCGGTTCCATGATCCAGACCTCCAGGAAGGCATTAGAGCAGTTCCCCGAGAGGATCCCCAATGGAACTGTCAGGCAGATTCCCCAGGTATAGCTAGGCGAGATTACATGATTTCCTGCCTAGTTGAAGGGCTTTAAAAGGCAGCTTACAAAGCTGTTAATTATGACAAACTTAAAGAAACTACCCAAGGTAAAGACAAAAACCCAGCCCAGTTCATGGCCCACTTAGCAGCAACCCTTAGATGTTTTATCGCCCTAGACCCAGAGGGGCCAGAAGCCAGCTTTATTCTTAATATGCATTTTATCATCCAATCCACTCCTGACATCAGGAAAAAACTTCAAAGATTAGAATCCAGCCCTCAAACCCCACAACAGGAATTAATCAACCTCGCCTTCAAGGTGTGCAATAATAGAGAGGAGGCAGCCAGACAGCAACGCATTTCTGAGTTACAATTACTTGCCTCTGCTGTGAGACAAAACCCAGCTGCACCTCCAGAACACAAGAACTTCAAAATGCCTAAGCCACATACCACACATGCCTAAGCCGCAGCAGTCGCATTCCTATAAGACTTCCTCCATCAGGATCTTGCTTCGAGTGCCAGAAATCTGGCCACTGGGCCAAGGAATGCTTGCAGCCCGGGATTCCTCCCAAGCCATGTCCCTTCTGTGCAGGGACCCACTGGAAATCAGACTGCCCAGCTTGCCCGGAAACCACCCCTCAAGCCCCTAAAGCTCTAGCCCAAGGCTCTCTGACTGACTCCTTCCCAGATTTGCTCAGCTCAGTGACTGAAAACTGACACCGCCTGATCGCCTCAGAAGCCCTCTGGACCATCACGGATGCCGAGCTTTGGGTAACTCTCACAGTGAAGGGTAAGCCCATCCCCTATTTAATTGATATGGGGGCTACCCACTCCACATTACCTTCTTTTCAAGGGCCTGTTTCCCTTGCCCCCATAACTGTTGTGGGTATTGATGGCCAAGCTTCAAAACCCCTTAAAACTCCCCCACTCTGGTGCCAACTTGGACAACATTCTTTTATGCACTCCTTTTTAGTTATCCCCACCTGCCCAGTTCCCTTATTAGGTTGAGACATTTTAACTAAATTATCTGCTTCCCTGACTATTCCTGGGCTACAGCCACACCTCATTGCCACCTTTTCCCCAGTTCAAAGCCTTATTCACATCCTCTCTTTGTATCTCCCCACTTTAATAAATCACTTCTCAGTGTTCCATTTGCTATTCTACTACTCCTCAGGGATTGTTCAGGCCCCCACCCCTTCCCTACACATCAAGCTCATGGATTTGCCCCCGCCCAGGACTGGCAAATTGACTTTACTCACATAACTCCAGTTAGGAAACTAAAACACCTCTTGGTCTGGGTAGACACTTTCACTCGATGGGTAGAGAGAGGCCTTTCCCACAGGGTCTGAGAAGGCCACCACAGTCATTTCTTCCCTTCTGTTAGACATAATTCCTCAGCTTGGCCTTGCCACCTCTATAGTCTGATAATGGACTGGCCTTTTTTAGTCAAATCACCCAAGCAGTTTTTCAGGCTCTTGGTATTCAGTGAAACCTTACCGTCCTCAATCTTCAGGAAAGATACAACAGACTAACGGTATTTTAAAAACACACCTCACCAAGCTCAGCCACCAACTTAAAAAGGACTGGACAATACTTTTACCACTTGCCCTTCTCAGAATTCGGGCCTGT
>NW_016869211.1:0-2747 GCF_001698545.2 Rhinopithecus bieti | reverse complement strand
GGATGGTTTTTTCCTAGATGGGTAGGTCCCAAGTTATTAGGAAAGCTCATCTTTAGCAGGATATGAAGTCTCATGTTCTATGAAGATAAAATAGGGGGAGGAAAGCAGAAAAACAACAACAAACAGAAGAACAATCCTGGAAAACTGATATAGGCCACATTACTCTAAAGGTCATATATCAGTAGGCAGGTATGAAAGTGGCTAATGTATTTAAAAGGTTGCTGTTATTTTCTTCTGAAGTTTAAGTTGTCTAGTTTCAGCTCAGAGGTCTTTAAGCAGGAAAAACTTGCCTTTCTTGTGTTAGAAGCAAGTAAAACTCAACAAAAAAAGAGGTGTACAGAAAAATAAACTTTAGATCTCGACCAAATTTGGGGAGATCAGGGATTATCTGTAGGAGGTGCTGCCAGTCCTCAGCAAATTGTCCTATTGATTTGAACCACAAAGATAGCTCAAGTGGTACCAAGCTCCAATAGGAGATTTGTGAAAGGTTAGGGGAACCTCCACTCAAAATCCCTTTGTGGATGCCAAAATATAAAAGCTAAATATCTGAGACAGGTCTCAGTTAATTTAGAAAGTTCATTTTGCCAAGGTTGAAGATGCATGCCTGTGAAGCCTCAGGAGGTCCGGATAACATGTGCTCAAGGTGGTTGGGGCACAGCCTGATTCTGTACATTTCAGGGAGACATGAGACATCAATCAATATACATAAAATGTACATTGGTTCTGTCCAGAATGGAAGGACTACTCAAAGCAGGGAAGGATCCTCCAGGTCATGGGTAGGTGAGACACAAAGGGTAGCATTCTTCTGAGTTTCTGATTAGCCTTTCCAAAGGAGGCAAACAGATATGCATTTATCTCAATGAACTGAGAGATGACTTTGAATAGAATGGGAGGCAGGTTTGCCTTCAGCTGTTCCCAGCTTGATTTGTCTCTTTAGCTTAGTCATTTTGGGGCCCTAAGATTTCTTTTCCTTTGGCATACCTGCCACTGAAACTTACCAGTGTAAACATCTTATGCTCATTTTGCCTGTGCCTGTCTATCTATCTATCTATCTATCTATCTATCTATCTATCCTTATTGTTTGCTTTTACTGATATATTCTAGAGTTAGCTGCACACACAATGAATATTTATTCCTACATATTTTGCCCTCAATCTCCTAAGAATAAGGGCATTCTCTTATATAACTGCAAGACAATTATCAAACATAGAAAAATTAACATTGAATCAACACTATTACTTAATATAATATTTATATTCAAAGTTAGCCAATTGTCCCAATAAGGTCCTAAATAACAATTTTTCTCCCAGTTCAGGATCTAATCCAATCTAAAAGGTTGTTTTGAGTCTCTACGTCTCTTTAGTATCTTTTAATCTGAAACAATTCCTCAGCCTTTACTTTCATGATACTGGTAGTTTTAGAAGTATAGGCCAGATGATTTGTAGAACTCATCCTTTTTTATGGTTGCATAGTATTCCATGGTGTATATGTACCATATCTTCTTAATCCAGTCTATCGTTGATGGACATTTGGGTTGGTTCCAAGTCTTTGCTATTGTGAATCGTGCCACAATAAACGTATGTGTGCATGTGTCTTTATAGTAGCATGATTGATAATCCTTTGGGTATCTACCCAGTAATGGGATTGCTGGGTCAAATGGTATTTCTAGTTCTAGATCCTTGAGGAATTGCCACACTGTCTTTCACAATGGTTGAACCAATTTGCACTCCCACAAATGGTGTAAAAGCATTCCTGTTTCTCCACATCTTCTCCAACATCTGTTGTTTCTTAACTTTTTAATGATTGCCATTCTAAATGGCATGAGATGTATCTCATTGTAGTTTTGATTTACATTTCTCTGATGACTAGTGATGATGTGCATTTTTTCATGTGTCTGTTGGCTGCATAAATGCCTTCTTTTGAGAAGTGTCTGTTCATATCCTTTGCCCACTTTTTGATGGAGTTGTTTGTTTTTTTCTTGTAAATTTGTTTAAGTTCTTTGTACACTCTGGATGTTAGCCCTTTGTCAGATAAGTAGATTGCAAAATTTTCTCCCATTCTGTAGGATGCCTGTTTACTCTGATGGAAGTTTCTCTTGCCATGCAGAAGCTCTTTAGTTTAATTAGATCCCATTTGTCTATTTTGGTTTTTATTGTCAATGCTTTTGGTGTTTTAGTCATGAAGTTCTTACCCATGCCTATGTCCTGAATGGTATTGCCTAGGTATTCTTCTAGGGGTTTTATGGTTTTACGCCTGACATGTAAGTCTTTAATCCATCTAGAATTAATTTTTGTATGAGGTGTAAGGAAGGGATCCAGTTTCAGCTTTCTACATAGCCAGTTTTCTCAGCACCATTTATTAAATAGGGAATCATTTCACCATTGCTTGTTTCAGTCAGATTTGACAAAGATTAGATGGTTGTAGATGTGTGGCATTATCTCTGAGGCCTCTGTTCTGTTCCAATTGTCTATATATCTGTTTTGGTACCAGTACCATGCTGTTTTGGTTACTGTAGCCTTGTAGTATAGTTTGAAGTCAGGCAGTGTGATGCCTCAACCTTTGCTTTTTGCGTAGGATTGTCTTGGCAGTGTGGACTCTTTTTTTGGTTCTGTATGAACTTTAAAGTAGTTTTTTCCAATTCTGTGAAAAAAGGCAATGGTAGTTTGATGGGGATGGCATTGAATCTATAAATTACTTTCAGCAGTATGGCCATTTTCATGATATTGACTCTTCCTATCCATGAGCAT
>NW_016869210.1:0-324 GCF_001698545.2 Rhinopithecus bieti | reverse complement strand
ACCCCAGGGATGAAGCTGACTTGATCATGCTGAATAAGCTTTTTTATGTGCTGCTGGACTCGGTTTTCTAGTGTTTTATTGAGGAGTGTTGCATCGATGTTCATTAGGGATAAAGGCCTGTAATTATTTTTGTTGTTGTGTCTCTGTGAGGTTTTTGTATCAGGATGATACTGGCCTCTTAAATGAGTTAGGGATGATTCTCTCTTTTTATATTGTTTGGAATAGTTTCAAAAGGAATAGTACCAGCTCCTCCTTGTACCTTTGGTAAAATTTGGCTGTGAATCCATCTGGTCCTGGACTTTACTGGGTGGTAGGCTATTAATT
>NW_016869209.1:0-1818 GCF_001698545.2 Rhinopithecus bieti | reverse complement strand
AAAGAAAGAGAAAGAAAGAAAGAAAAAAGGAAGGAAGGAGAAAGAGAGAGAAAGAAAAGAAAAGAAAAAAGAAAACCACAAACCACTAAAAATCCCTGGGTTTTGTGCTTGGAGCCAAAGAAGTAGGCTTCAAAGCAAGCGCCACTGAAGGGAAATCCTGGTGGGCTGGGGATCTGGGGGCGGGCCTCAAGTGAGAGGTAGTCACTGACTGTGAAGCCTGAGCAAGAGTCAGACACAACGACAAACCAACCGCTTCCACCTACACAGGGTTCCTAAATAGTCACCACCCCCACTCTTTTCAGTTGGATGATGAGTCAACTAAAACTTTCATCAAAGCTGCCAGGCTTTTCGCCCCTGCTGTTTTAGACCCAAGACAAAATCCTCAAGGTATTGAAGGAGATCAGAATCTGCCACCCCCAAATATGCCACTTCCGCATAAAGATGAGTTTGAGCTGATGGCAATTAGGAAGCAGCACATGAAAGAAGAACTCCATGTTCTCCCACTTTCTGCCCATAAGCAGGGCATAAAAGCCTCCTTGTAAAAGTGTTTTCTTTTTACATATCAGAGAGGGGCAAATGACTCTTATTTGCATAACAAGGCTTGCTAAACAACACTTATCTACTATACATTTCCTGGTCATCTTCCTGCCATTTACCACTTTTAGAAGCGCAAACTCTTTTTCCTCTGTCTGGTCACTTCTCTACCACTTATTGCTTTTCATTAAAATGGTATATAGCTGGCACGGTGGCTCACGCCTGTAATCCCAGCACTTTGGGAGGCCGAGGTGGGTGGATCACCCTGATCATGAGGTCAGGAGTTCGAGACCAGCCTGGCCAATATGGCGAAACCTCGTCTCTACTAAAAATACAAAAATTAGCTGGGCATGGTGGCACACACCTGTAGTCCCAGCTGCTCAGGAGGATGAGGCAGGAGAATCGCTTGAACCAGGGAGGCGGAGGTTGCAGTGAGCCAAGATCGTGCCACTGCACTCCAGCCTAGGCAACAAAATGAGACTCCATCTCAAAAAGAAAAACAAAAAATATTTTTTGTCTATATGTTATCCAGTTTCCAATATTCTGCTCTAAGCAACAGAAAACAAAGAGAAGTAACATATACCTTTGCTACTGTTAATGTCTTTTGTGAGTTTAATTTGCAGGCCCCAGTTACTAAACCGATGAGGAAAGGTTTTGTTTTGTTTTGTTTTTCTCCCTTACATCCTAACAGAAAACAAAACAAAATAAAACAAAACAAAAAACTTCTCCAATAAAATAGTGCACTTGAAGAAAGTGTTGGCTAAAGGGTTAACTCAGCATCTCCCCTTCCCAGGAGTCTCGTGTGGGACGAGAGAGAAGAGGACTGATTACATTCTTTCTCCACACAAACTTTCACCCACCCTCCTTCTGAAAATAACTCTTTATCTAGAACTTAAGTGGAATGGGGTCTAATGGAATCTTTTTTTTTTTGAGGCGGAGTCTCACTCTGTCGCCCAGGCTGAAGTGCAGTGGCTGGATCTCAGCTCACTGCAAGCTCCACCTCCCGGGTTTACGCCATTCTCCTGCCTCAGCCTCCCGAGTAGCTGGGACTACAGGCGCCCGCCACCTCGCCCGGCTAGTTTTTTTGTATTTTTTAGTAGAAACGGGGTTTCACCGTGTTCACCAGGATGGTCTCAATCTCCTGACCTCGTGATCTGCCCGTCTCGGCCTCCCAAAGTGCTGGGATTACAGGCTTGAGCCACTGCGCCCGGCTGGAATTTAATGTGTGAAATTTTTATTTTTTTAATATGAGAACAAGAAACAACAAACTAGTGCAGCAAATGC
>NW_016869208.1:0-325 GCF_001698545.2 Rhinopithecus bieti | reverse complement strand
AGAGACAAGATTTCACCATGTTGGCCAGGCTAGTCTTGAACTCCCTACCTCAGGTGATCCGCCCACCTTGGAATCCCAAAGTGCTGGGAGGTGCGAGCTCTGCAACTCTGCACTGCACTCCAGCCCGACCTGAAGGCAGCATTTAGAGATGTCATTAGGCTGAGCTATGGGGACAGGACCTCAAGATACTTCAGTTGACCTCATTAAGCAAGTAAAGATGCTGAGGCCCCCAACACTTGATCTAGCTCTGTCATACCTCTTGGCCACATGGCCTTTTGTCCCTGCTGGTAGACAGAGGCAGTGCATACACAGAGGCAGTGCATAC
>NW_016869207.1:0-1820 GCF_001698545.2 Rhinopithecus bieti | reverse complement strand
AGACTTAGACTTCCACACAATAATAGTGGGAGACTTTAACACCCCAATGCCAATATTAGACAAATCAATGAGACAGAAAAATAACAAGGATATTCAGGACTTGAACTCAGCTCTGGACCAAGTGGACCTAATAGACATCTACAGAATTCTGCACCCCAAATCAACAGAATATACATTCTTCTCAGCACCACGTCACTCTTATTCTAAAATGGACCACATAATTGGAAGTAAAACACTCCTCAGCAAATGCAGAAGAATGGAAATCATAACAGTCTCTCAGACCACAGTGCAATCAAATTAGAACTCAAGATTAAGAAACTCACTCAAAACTGTACAACCACATGGAAACTGAAAAACCTGCTCCTGAATGACTACTGGGTAAATAACGAAATTAAGGCAGAAATAAAGAAGTTTTTTGAAACCAATGAGAACAAAGACACAACGTACCCGAATCTCTATGATGCAGTGAAAGTAGTATTTAAAGGAAAATTTATAGCACCAAATGCCCACAGAAGAAAGCAGGAAAGATCTAAAATCAACAACCTAACATCACAATTAAAATAACCAGTGAACCAAGAGAAAATAAATCCAAAAGCTAGCAAAAGACAATGAATAACTAAGATCAGAGCAGAACTAAAGGAGATACTCAAACAACCCTTCAAAAAATCAATGAATCCAGGAGTTGGTTTTTTGAAAAGATCAGCAAAATAGACCGCTAGCCAGACTAATAAAGAAGAAAAGAGAGAAGAATCAAATAGACACAATAAAAAAAATGATGAAGGGGATATCACCATTGCTCCCACAGAAATACAAACTACCATTGCAGAATACTATAAACACCTCTATGCAAATAAACTAGAAAATCTGGAAGAAATGGATAAATTCCTGGACACATATACCCTCCCAAGTCTCAGCCAGGAAGAAGTCAAATCCCTGAACAGACCAAAAAAAGTTCTGAAATTGAGGCAGTAATTAATAGCTTACCAACCAAAAAAAGCCCAGGACCAGACAGATTCACAGCCAAATTGGTATCTACCAGTGGTACAAAGAGGAGCTGGTACCATTCCTTCTGAAACTATTCCAAACAATAGAAAAGGAGGGACTCCTCCCTAACTCATTTGATGAGGCTTGCATCACCCTGATAACAAAAACTGGCAGAGACACAAGAAAAAAAAAAACATTTCAGGCCAATATCTCTGATGAACATCGATGCAAAAATCCTCAATAAAATACTGGCAAATAGAATCCAGCAGCACATCCAAAAGCTTATCCACCACAATCAAGTTGGCTCCACCCCTGGAATGCAAGACTGGTTCAGCATATGCAGATCAATAAATGTAATCCATCACATAAACAGAACCAATGACAAAAACCACATGATTATCTCAATAGATGCAGAAAAAGCCTTCAATAAAATTCAACACCTCTTCATTCTAAAATCTCTCAATAAACTAGGTGCTGATGGACCATATCTCAAAATAATAAGAGCTATTCATGACAAACCCATAGCCAATATCATACTGAATGGGCAAAAGCTGGAAGCACTCCCTTTGAAAACTGGCACAAAACAAGAATGCCCTCTCTCACCACTCCTATTAAACATAGTGTTGGAAATTCTGGCCAGGGCAATCAGGCAAGAGAAAGAAATAAAGGTATTCGAATAGGAAGAGAGGAAGTTAAATTGTCTCTGTTTGCAGATGACATGATTGTATATTTAGAAAACCCCACTGTCTCAGCTCAAAATCTCCTTAAGCTGATAAGCAACTTTAGCAAAATCTCAGGATACAAAATCAATGTGCAAATATCACAAGCATTCCAAT
>NW_016869206.1:0-922 GCF_001698545.2 Rhinopithecus bieti | reverse complement strand
TATTTACAAGATAAAACAAACAATCCCATCAAAAATGAGCAAAGGATATGAACAGACACTTCTCAAAAGAAGACATTTACATGGCCAACAAACACATGAAAAAAAGCTGAACATCACTGATCATCAGAGGAATGCAAATCAAAACCACAATGTGACACCATCCTAGGCCAGTCAGAATGGCAATTATTAGAAAGTCAGGACACAATATATGTAGGTAAGATTGTGGAGAAATAGGGACACTTATATGCAGTTGGTAGGAATATACATTAGTTCAACCATTGTGGAAGACCATATGACAATTCCTTAAGGATCTAGAACCAGAAATACCATTTGACCCAGCAATTCCATTACTAGGTATATACCCAAAGTAATATAAATTATTCTAATATAAAGACGCATGCACAAGTCTGTTTATTGCAGCACTATTTATAATAGCAAAGACATGGAACTAACCCAAATGCCCATCAATGATAGACTGGGTAAAGAAAATGTGGTACATATAAACTATGGAATACTATGCAGCCATACAAATGAATGAGATCATGTCCTTTGCAGGGACATGGATGAAGTTGGAAATCATCATTCTAAGCAAACTAACGCAGGAACAGAAAACCAAACACCACATGTTCTCACTCATAAGTGGGAATTGAATATTCAGAACACATGGGCACTGAGAGGGGAACACATCACACCAGGGCCTGCTGGGGGATGGGGGCAGTGAGGGGAGGGAGCTTAGAGCACAGGTCAATAGTTGCAGAAAACCACCATGGCACACGTATACCTATGTAACAAATCTGCACATCTATCCCAGTTTCTTTTTTTTTTCTTATTTAAAAGAAATAAAGAAGAAAAAAATCCTGCTGCTGTATCTCTTCATAAAGAAGAGCATAAATGGGAAAACAGAGAGAAGGGTCTGTGGCAG
>NW_016869205.1:0-247 GCF_001698545.2 Rhinopithecus bieti | reverse complement strand
ATTCAGCATTTCCGTTTTTAAAAAATCAATTTTACTCCACTTATTTCAAAACTATTGTGGTAGATTTATTTATAGTATTCATATTGTTTTTGGTAAAGAAGTTTAGTGTTTGTTTAATCTTTCATTCTTAACATTGATACCTCTGTTTTTTCCGTGTTTTTTTTTTTTTGATTAATCACAAAACAGGTTTATCTAAATTGCAAATTTTAAAATCAACCCATTTGATTAAGTTTATTATTACATGTAC
>NW_016869204.1:0-1172 GCF_001698545.2 Rhinopithecus bieti | reverse complement strand
CTTCATCCTCAAGATATTTTTATGATGGTATGTAATTTCAATATATTTTCCCTTTATGTAATGAAATGAAAAGACTTCAGAGCTGACATCTGAATTTTATTTTATTTTATTTTATTTATTTATTTATTTTTTTGAGACGGAGTCTCGCTCTGTCGCCCAGGCTGGAGTGCAGTGGCCGGATCTCAGCTCACTGCAAGCTCCGCCTCCCGGGTTCACGCCATTCTCCGGCCTCAGCCTCCCGAGTAGCTGGGACTACAGGCGCCGCCACCTCGCCTGGCTAGTTTTTTGTATTTTTAGTAGAGACGGGGTTTCACCATGTTAGCCAGGATGGTCTTGATCTCCTGACCTCGTGATCCACCCGTCTCGGCCTCCCAAAGTGCTGGGATTACAGGCTTGAGCCACCGCGCCCGGCCTACATCTGAATTTTAAAAAGCATAATTGGAAATGGGAATTCAGTCTTGTTCCATTGCAAGGTTTTGTTGTACGCACTGCCCTCTAGTGTCACTTCGTGGGACAAGCATCTTGAATTTCATAAACTAGAAATTTAACTAAACCTTCAAATGCCATATTCTCTCTTCTTCTTGCATCTTCCATCCCCTCCATGTGGTCATATCCTATTAGGATATGACCTAGGACCCAGAATTCAGGGCAAGGCTACTAGTTTTATAGGATGGTTCATTATGGATTCAAAATGTTTTAATGACAGGGCCTTGGAACCTGGTCTTGATTAATGGGGAAATGTGTCTGAGTTCTAAACAAATGTTTATTCACTTGAGGGAAAGAACCCATTTATTTGTCTTCGACTCCTTGAGAGTACTGTACATGCCTCGAATCAAATGCAGTGCTGGACAGAAGTCTGATACGTGGTGGATGCTCAAAGGAACATTGTGAGTCTGGCAATGACTGTTCAGAACTCGTTTCATTATTTGGAGGCAATCTGAAGTATTCTTTTAAGCATGAAGTGCCATAAAGGAGAGTGATCATTGTCATCATTAATAACTGTCCAAGCCAAATCTCTAATGAATATGGGCAAGTCAACACAGATGATAGAATCTAAATCATTTCTGGAGGGGAAAATGGAGAGATTAATGGGTGAAAGGCCCACCTTGATGCCTTCCATCACCTCCTAAAAGGAAAAAAAGAACAAACTTTTTAGGCCAACTTCCCTAGAT
>NW_016869203.1:0-1536 GCF_001698545.2 Rhinopithecus bieti | reverse complement strand
TATGTACTGAAATTTATTTAATCAACCTCTTATTACTACATATTTAGATTGTTTCCAAAACTAATTAAATTACTTTTCCATTTTGTTCATTCTTTTAATAAGTGGAACTAAAAGGTGCTTCTCTTTAATAAATAAGCCATTATTTCTTGGTAGTTGATAAGGAGGAATAAAACCTGAGACAGGAACAGGGTCACTTGTCCAGTAAAACAAAGGAAGTCACTGTATTCCTGACTGTAGTGTATGCCTTAGTGTGGTTCAGAGGCAGAAGCATGCGGTGACAGGCTCCAGTGGAAACCCCAGGTCAGTAAAGCCTCCCCACTCAGCCTCTGCCACACATCTCCTCGCCTCACAGAACCTGGAGTCCTCTCGAGGCCCTGTGCTGTACCATCACAGCACTAACTGCTCCATCTGGAAAAGGAGGGGTGCCCTCCTCACTAGTGAGCACTGGTTGGGAATAACCACCGTTGCATAGAGCTTTGGCAAAAGGGCAATTCCTGTGTCTACTGCCCACTACTCCGCACCAACTATGCACATAAAGAGGGCTCTAGCCTTCACCTGTCTGCAGGGATTGGGGAAGACAGGACCTAAAGTCAGCCAGCCATTCACTGTCTCCCGGGAAGCTGAATCCTGAGCAAAGGCGCAGAGATCACGGCCATTTGGAAGCTAACTTGAACGGTGGCAGAGCCTGATCCTGCTGAGAACCAGTTTCTCAGCTTCCTGCTTCCTGAATCCAGACTGCCAAGGCTTCCTCAATCCCAGCCTTTCACAGGTGTGAGTTCCTAGCCTCCTGTTAAGTACTGTATTAATCAGGGTTCTATGGAGGGTGAAAACCCCCCATGATCTGCCATCTGCAAACTGGAGACCCAGAAAAGCCAGCGATGTAAATTCCAGACTGAGTCCACAAGCCTGAGGACCAGGAGTGCCAATGCAAGTCCCAGTCCAACAGCATGAGAAGACTAATGTCTCCGCTCAAGCAGATGGGCAGAGAGAGCCAACTCAGCCTTCCTCTGCCTTTTCGTTCTACTCAGGCCCTCAACAGATGAGATGAGGCCCACCCACATTGGGAAGGGTGTTCTCCTCTACTCTGCCCACCAATGCAAATACTAATCTCCTCAGGAAATACTCCCTCAGACACACCCAGAAATAATGTTAACCAGATATCTGGGCATCCTGTGGCCAGTAGAGATGACACATCAAAATAACCATCACAATTGGTGGTGCTGGGTTAGTTCTGTTGCTTGCAGACAAGAATCCTAACAGAAATCTACTTCCTCCCCACTCTCCTCACTCATCTTTCAAAGCTCAAGTTAAATGTCATCTCCTCTCTGAAGCCATCCCCAAGTCCCCTAAAGGTAATCAATATTACCTTTCTGCCTCACTTCCACAGCCCTTTGCTTTATAACTCTTAGAGCACTTACTTTATCCTGCCTATCATTTCAAGTAATTTTTAACCTGACGCAGAGCCGAAGTTGTGTCTTACACTGTAATTATAGGAGCTTGTTGAAAGGAGCTTATGTGAATAAATGGATATGCATA
>NW_016869202.1:0-681 GCF_001698545.2 Rhinopithecus bieti | reverse complement strand
CATAGTATTCCATAGTGTATATGTGCCACATTTTCTTTATCCAGTTGGACATTTGGGTTGGTTCCAAGTCTTTGCTATCACGAATAGTGCTATAATAAACATACGTGTGCATGTGTCTTTATAGTAGCATGATTTATAATCCTTTGGGTATAGACCCAGGATTGGGATTGTTGGGTCAAATGGTATTTCTGGTTCTAGATTCTTGAGTAATCACCACACTGTCTTCCACAAAGGTTGAACTACTTTACACTCCCACCAACAGTGTAAAAGCATTCCTATTTCTCCACATCCTCTCCAGCATCTGTTGTTTTCTGACTTTGTAATGATCACCATTCTAACTGGCATGAGATGGTATCTCATTGTGGTTTGATTTGCATTTCTCTGATGACCAGTGATGATGAGCATTTTTTCATGTGTCTGTTGGCTGCATAAATGTCTTCTTTTTTTTTACATTTAACCTAATTTTATTCATGCTTGCCTTGGGATGGGGAATAGATCATTCAGTAAAACATACAGTAAAACAAAATGTCTTATCATATACAACTTTCAAACTACAATAATGATGCACCTTAATTACTTCCATGCACACAAGTCTAACATTCGTTTTTTTAAAAAACAAACACAATTAAGACTTCTAGGAGCATTTTATAATAAAGTAATTCCCAATTAATTTTCTTTGTA
>NW_016869201.1:0-686 GCF_001698545.2 Rhinopithecus bieti | reverse complement strand
CGTCTTCTGATGAAAACTGGAGACAAGCTTTCGGAGCAACTGCTTTGTCATGTGTGTATTCATCTCATAGAGTTAAATCATTCTTTGGATTGAGCAGGTTGAAATCACTGTTTTTGTGTAACGTGAGAAAGGACCTTTGGGAATGCTCTTAAGAATATGGTGAAAATGAAATACCCTCCGATAAAAACGAGAAGAAAACTTTCTTTGAAACTGCTCTAGGTCACGTAAGGTGCACTCACACAGTTGAGCTCCCGTTTTCATTGAGCAGCATTCTAACACTGTTCCTGGTTAGTCCGCTAATGGATACTCAGTAGCGCTTTGAGACTTATGGTGAAAACGGAAATATCTTCAGATAGATACTAGAGAGAAAATTTCCAAGGAGCTGTTTTGTGTCATGTGCATTCCAGTCACAGAGATTTACTTTTCTTCTCATCGAGGATTGGGGAATCCCGTTTGGAGAAAAAGCTACCAGAAGACATTCGGGATTATATGGACGGCTATGGTGAAAAATGAAATATCCTGAGAAAAAAAGTAGAAAGAAGCTTTCTGTGAAACTGCTTTGTGATAGATATGTCTATTCATCTCACATAGATAAAACTTTCTTTCTATTACGCAGTGTTGAAAGTGCATCGTGGCCGGGCGCGGTGGCTTAAGCCTGTAATCCCAGCACTTTGGGAGGCCGAGAC
>NW_016869200.1:0-684 GCF_001698545.2 Rhinopithecus bieti | reverse complement strand
ATTTTATACCTCAAATTTCTATATCACTAAGATGCCAATGTTTTAATAAAAAAGAAAATAGAGTATAAAATTCAGTATCACCTATTTGTCTCAACTACAAGTACAGTGAGTATTAAACAACAATGATAATATGGCAATGAAAACTTGTAGATTTGCCCAAATTAACTTTATTTCTCCAAATTTGAGGTGTATGGCAAGCTGAATGTTTGTTCTCTCTGCAATTGTTAGTTACATTATCAGCTTAACACTTTCAAACACTGCGGGAGGCATTTCTCTGTTCACACAGACTTAAGCACATATATACTGAGCTGTAAACAGTTTGCCTTCCACGTTTGGTCTCTATTGGACTGAACGAAGGGGGGCGAACATGGGAATAAAATACAAGAGACAAAAGAGTATATTTGGAAGAAGGGATCAGGGGGTACCTTGCCTCTAGTGGACAAGGGCCCTGAGCTTTACACAGCCCTCCATATTTATTAGGCAAAAGAGCGAAATAGCGGGGTGGTGGGGGTGTGATTGTCGGGTGTCAGTCGGCCATTTGAACTACACACCCAGGGCAGTGGGGCCAGCATGGTTTTTGGAGCACCAAGCAATGGAAATGGAGCACTTTAAGGGTGCCTCTTAGTAACATGAATTAGGAAATCTGTGTTGAGTACCTTGGTCTAAACAGTAAAACGGCCGGGC
>NW_016869199.1:0-326 GCF_001698545.2 Rhinopithecus bieti | reverse complement strand
CTAGAAAGAGGCTTCCTGAGATATTTTTTCGAGATATGTATTCATCTCACTGAGTTACACCTTTCTTTTCATGGAGCAGTTTCCTAACATGGTTTTCGTGGAATCTGCAAAGGGATAGTTAGGAGCTCACTGAGGCCTATACTGAAAAAGGAATATCCTCAGTAAAAAACTAGGAAGAAACATTCTGAGAAACTGCTTTGTGATGTGTGAATTCGTCTTACAGAACTTTACCATTCTTTTCATTGAGCAGTCTGATAACATTGTTTCATGGAATCTGCAGTAAGATATTTAGGTGTGCATTGAAGTCTATGTGGCAAAGGAAGTAT
>NW_016869198.1:0-326 GCF_001698545.2 Rhinopithecus bieti | reverse complement strand
GATGGTCACCAATTTACTCTACATCGATGAGATTAACTTTTTTAGAATCCATGTGTAAGTGAAAACATGAGACATTAATCTTTCTGTGCTTTCCTTATTTCAACTAATATACTGTCTTCCAGGGTAATCTATGTGATTGAAAATAATAGAATTTTTGTTGTTTAAAGATGAATATTATTCCATAGTGTGTATCTACCACATTGTCCTTACTCATTAGATGTTGCACTGTTGATTTTATGTATTTTACGTGTGAAGAGTGCTGCAAACAATCTAGAAGTACAAATGTTTCTTCATTCTAATTTCATTTTTTTTTGGATATACAGGGG
>NW_016869197.1:0-304 GCF_001698545.2 Rhinopithecus bieti | reverse complement strand
GTGAGGCGGACCAGGTGAGTGGGGTCCAGAAGCCGCAGTGTAAGGTGGACCAGGTGAGTGGGGTCCAGAAGCCGCAGTGTGAGGTGGACCAGGTGAGTGGGATCCAGAAGCCAGAGTGTGAGGCGGACCAGGTGAGTGGGGTCCAGAAGCGGGAGTGTGAGGCAGTGAGGCGGACCAGGTGAGTGGGGTCCAGAAGCCGCAGTGTAAGGTGGACCAGGTGAGTGGGGTCCAGAAGCCGCAGTGTGAGGTGGACCAGGTGAGTGGGGTCCAGAAGCCGCAGTGTGAGGTGGACCAGGTGAGTGGG
>NW_016869196.1:0-245 GCF_001698545.2 Rhinopithecus bieti | reverse complement strand
TTTCTTTCTTTCTTTCTTTCTTTCTTTCTTTCTTTCTTTTCTCTTTCTTTCTTCTTTCTTTCTTTCTTTCTTTCTTTTCTTTCTTTCTTTCTCTTTCTTTCTTTCTTTCTTTCTTTTTTTCTTTCTTTCTTCTTTCTTTCTTTCTTTCTTTCTTTTTCTTTCTTTCTTTCTTTCTTTCTTCTTTCTTTCTTTCTTTCTTTCTTTCTTTCTTTCTTTCTTTCTTTCTTTCTTTCTTTCTTTCTTTC
>NW_016869195.1:0-249 GCF_001698545.2 Rhinopithecus bieti | reverse complement strand
TATGTATATATATATACACACATATATATATGTGTATATATATGTATATATATATACACACATATATATATGTGTATATATATGTATATATACATACACACATATATGTATATATATACACACATATATATATGTATATATACACATATATATGTGTATATATATGTATATATATACACATATATATGTGTATATATATACATATATATATGTGTATATATATATACATACATATACACATATATATGT
>NW_016869194.1:0-1172 GCF_001698545.2 Rhinopithecus bieti | reverse complement strand
TTTACATCCCTTGTAAGTTGGATTCCTAGATATTTTATTATTCAATATAGTGTTGGAATTCTGGCTAGGGCAATCAGGCAAGAGAAAGAAATAAAGGTATTCAATTAGGAAAAGAAGAAGTCAAACTGTCCCTTTTTGCAGATGACATGATTGTACATTTAGAAATCCCCATTGTCTCAGCCCAAAATCTCCTTAAGCTGATAAGAAACTTCAGCAAAGTCTCAGGATACAAAATTAGTGTGCAAACATCACAAGCATTCTTATACATCAGTAACAGTCAAACAGAGAGCCAAATCATGAATGAACTTCCATTCACAATTACTTCAAAGAGAGTAATTTTTACCTAGGAGAGGAAAGGGCAGCATCAGAAAGAGAGGTTAAGAGACAGCTGAAGGGGCTCAGGACATACTACCCGAAAATATGGCACTTGGAATATTGAAGAAAACAGCGGTAACAAGGTCGCCCTCAACTTCCCCAGCCCTTCTCCCCTGAAGCGGGTTGTAAAACCTAGGAAGAATTTTCTGACCTTCCTCTGAAGCAGGTCATGATTCTCATTTGAGATGTGCTCTTTCCTTACATGAAGGAAAGGAACATCCTTATATCTGAAGATGGAGGGTCACGGAGAAGAATCTGAATACATGGCCTTGCCAAGATTCTCCTAGTTTATTACCATTAGATCACACTCTTATTGCCCTATTGTAGTTTCCATATGACTGTCCACTCTTTAGCAAACCTTGCATAAAAATATACAGGTTTAACCATTTCTTTGGGTCTTCATTTGCTTAAGAAGGGTTCTATGTCATGTAAAGTTTATTAAATAAATTTGTATATTTTTCTCTTGTAATCTGTCTTTTGTTATAACATCCTCAGCCATGAACCCAGGACAAATATTTTTCTCCTGTTCAGCGTACACAAGAATGCCAAGACTGGCACACATGAGAGAAGCACTAGAGTTTTACTGAGAGAAAAGGTCCCTGGTAAGAAATAAGCTTGCTAAGGACCGACTTTGCCTGTTCTGCAGAGATGTGGAGATCTCTATCACTTTCTCTTTCACTTGAAAAAATAAGACAGAATTGACATCAAGACAATACTATCAGTGCACTTTTGGTTTGAAAAAATAGTTTCTGGCCGGGCGCGGTGGCTCAAGCCTGTAATCCCAGCACTTTGGGAGG
>NW_016869193.1:0-919 GCF_001698545.2 Rhinopithecus bieti | reverse complement strand
CTGGAGAGGAGAGAGATCCACAGAGAAATCTCCGGAGGCCCCTCCAGCTGTTCAGCCAGCTGTTAATCTGCACAGTGATGCAGAAACTGACTGTGGCCAGGGGAAACATGATGTGGAAGAATTCCAGAGGACAGCACCATGATGCCACATGCAAGCTTAGCATGGCTGACCCATCACCTAAACACAGAGACCTCATAACTCAATGAGAAATAAGGTAGGATACTCCTTAAAAGGTCTTCACTTCTTACTGAATTACAATGAATTCTTAGCTTTCAATTAATGCTGCTCTATTTCTGTCCAATGAATCTTAAAAGCCTTACCCAAAAGGATTAAATTATTTCAAATACCTTAATTGTGTTCCACAACAAAACTAAATATCTATATAAATTACATAATTTTACATAGCATATATATGTATATATCCCCCAAAAGGATACATTTCAAAATATCTTGCATCCAATCAAAAATTACGAGGCATGCCTATAATGAGAAGAAACTTCAATCGAAACATCTAAAACTGACACATATGTTACGTTTAGAAGAAAGAGACATTATAATAGTCATTCAGTATGTACAGAAAGTGGAGAGAAGTGTTAAAATGTGGCATGGAGACAAAACATAAAAAGGACACAAGTTGGCCGGGACTGGTGGCTCACTCCTGTAATCCCAGCACTTAGGGAGGCTGAGGTGGGCGGATCATGAGGTCAGGAGATCGAGACCATCTTGGCCAACATGGTGAAACCCCTTTGCTCCTAAAACACACAAAGTTAGCCAGATGTTGTGGCACATGCCGGTGGTCCCAGCTACTTGGAAGGCTGAGGCAGGGGAATTGCTTGAAACCGGGAGCCAGAGGTTGCAGTGAGTCGAGATGGCGCCACTGCACTCCAGCCTGGTGACAGAGCAAGACTCAGTCTCAAAA
>NW_016869191.1:0-1238 GCF_001698545.2 Rhinopithecus bieti | reverse complement strand
CTCCTTCCTGGGGGATTTTCTGACTGAATTACACAGGTTGGCTTCAGCCATCCTGGATGATCTGGATGTGAGTGAGCCTAGGGCAGGCTGGTTGGGAACCAGGATCCTGAGGCTTGGGAGGAGAGGGACCTGGACCAAGCCTTTAGATCTCAGCCCTTGGAAAACCTCTCCTGAGAGCCTCACAGCTGCTCCTGTGGGTGTGGGAGTCAGGCCCATCTCATACGGCTGAGTGAAGGAGGCTCCATGCAGCCACCAGTCCCTATCTCTGAGTGGTGAAGCTGCAGAGCTGCCTGACTGCAATGCTGCTGAGGTGTGGGCTGAACTGTACTCAGACTCTCCATGGGGTAGTCCCATAATAGGAGGATGAAATTGAGCCTTTCCAAGGGCAGGCAATTCCAGGGTCACTGAGTGCTTTCTTTCTATGTGAGACCTCAGTTTCTCTGTCTGTCATCAGAGAAGGTTAAGGCAGAGGGTCCCGAGCCTCAGCTCCCTTGTCCCCTGCTCTAGAGCCCGGAGCCTGAGGCAGCTCCAAGTCCTGTCATGTGCACATCCCCTGTCCCTGGTGTCCTTGGCAGTAGAGCAGTATGGGAAGGGATTTGGTGGGGATTGTTGTGGGCCAGGGACCTTTCTGATGGACTGTCTGCCTTCCAGGGCAACACCAACAAGAGGAGGAAGGTGAGCAGCTGGGGCACTCACATTGGTTGAGGGTGGGAATGTGGACATCACAATCCACCCTGGACAGGACACTCCCTGGTTCCATCCTCTACATCTTAGTTTACTGGGAGGGTTTGACACATACAGGAGGAGGAGACCTATCCCAGTGGAGAGAGTGGGAAAGGTACTGGAATCAAAGACCAATTCCTGCAGGAGGGGCTCTTCATATCCTACTCTGAGAACAGACTGGGGGCTTCATGGGGCCCCTTCACAGAATGGACCCAGGGACTAGCCCCTTCTCCCTGCCTGCCAAAGGTCCCCTCAGCATCTTCCACCCAGGCCCTGTCAGCATCCTGCCTTCTGTCTCTAGGAGGTCCAAGTTCTGCAGGAAATGCAGCTGCTCCAAGTGGCTGCCATGAATTACAGGCTACGGCCTCTGGAGAAATTTCTCACCTGTTTCTCAAGAATGGAGCAGCTCAGTGACAAGGACAGGTGAGGGCCTGGCACATGGGCAGAGGGTGGGAGAAGGCTCTCCATTTTTTTTTTTAACATGGTCTGGCTCTGTCGCCCAGGCTGCACTGCAG
>NW_016869190.1:0-305 GCF_001698545.2 Rhinopithecus bieti | reverse complement strand
GAGGAGGTGGAGGTTGCAGTGAGCCAAGATTACACCACTGCACTCCAGCCTGGGTGAAAGAGTACGATTCTGCCTCAAAAAAAAAAAAAAAAAAAAAACCCCAAGTTGCACCCGGGGAAATGGGGAAAAACCTCGTCTCTAAAAAAAAAAAAAAAAAAAACCCAAGTTGCAGCCCGGGGAATGGGGCAAAACCTCGTCTCTACAAAAACATACAAAAAATTAGTTGAGCCGGGCACTGTGGCTCACGCCTGTAATCCCAGCGTGATTTGGGAGGCCAAAGCAGGCAGATCACGAGGTCAGGACTT
>NW_016869189.1:0-250 GCF_001698545.2 Rhinopithecus bieti | reverse complement strand
ATAAGGGTTGGTATGGGTGTCAGTGGCCCCACTCAAATCTCATGTTCAATTGTAATCCCCAATGTTGGAGGTGGACCCTGGTGGGAGGTGATAGAATAATGGGGCAGGTTTCTAATGAATTGTTTAGCAATACACTGTTGTTTCTGTTTTTATAGTAGTTGGTCAGTTCTTGAGATATATGGTTGTTTAAAATTTGTAGAACCTCCTGCCTCAGTCTCTCTCTCTCTCTCTCTCTCTCTCTCTCTCTCTC
>NW_016869188.1:0-305 GCF_001698545.2 Rhinopithecus bieti | reverse complement strand
CTTTTTTTTTTTTTTTTTTTTATACTTTAAGTTCTAGGGTACATGTGCATAACGTGCAGGTTTGTTACATATGTATACTTATGCCATGTTGGTGTGCTGACTCAGCATTTAAACTCAGGTCTGTTTGACTTTAGTCATTATGCCACGTGGGAGCATTACTCCAGGAGCTCGGCAATGTCCCCTTCTCCTCATTTTTCCTCTCTTGATGTTTATTTCTCTTTATTCTGAAAAAAAATTCTGTAACAGATTCTTGGGCAAGAACTTCCAAACTCAGAATGCAAAAGTTTATTAATCTTTCCTAAAAA
>NW_016869187.1:0-3277 GCF_001698545.2 Rhinopithecus bieti | reverse complement strand
TTAATTATATATATATATATAATTTATTATTAATAATTTTTTTTTGAGATGGAGTCTTGCTCTGTCACCCAGGCTAGAGTGCGCTGCTGTGATTGCAGCTCACTGCAACCTCCATCTCCCAGGTTTAAGCGATTCTCTCCTGCCTCAGCCTCCTGAGTAGCTTGGGATTACAGGCACACATCACCATGCCTGGCTAACTTTTTTTATATTTTTACTAGAGATGGGGTTTTACCATGTTGGTCAGGCTGGTCTCAAACTCCTGACCTCGTGATCTGCCCTCCTCAGCCTCCCAAAGTGCTGGGATTATAAGCCTGAGGCCCCGCGCCCAGCCCTGGAATCTGTTTTAAAGTTCAACTGCACATTTGTCAAATTCAGAGTGTAAGTTGAGCTCTCTCTCTCTTTTTTTTTTTTTTGAGACGGAGTCTTGCTCTGCCGCCCAGGCTGGAGTGCAGTGGCCGTCTCTCAGCTCACTGCAAGCTCCGCCTCCCGGGTTCACGCCATTCTCCTGTCTCAGCCTCCCGAGTAGCTGGGACTACAGGCACCCGTCTCGTCGCCCGGCTAGTTTTTTGTATTTTTTAGTAGAGACGGGGTTTCACCGTATTAGCCAGGATGGTCTCGATCTCCTGACCTCATGATCCGCCCGTCTCGGCCTCCCAAAGTGCTGGGATTACAAGCTTGAGCCACCGCGCCCGGCCTAAGTTAAGCTCTCTCTAAAGGGTGTCACCACGCTTTGTTTCAGGAAGTACAGAAAGAACAGGTGCCCGTTTGAATCAAAGTTGAAGATCACTGTCCAGGTGCAGTGGCTCACGCCTATATTCCCAGCACTTTGGGCCAAGGCGGGCAGATCAGTTGAGGCCAGGAGTTCGAGACCAGCTTGGGCAACATGGCAAAACCCCATCTCTACTAAAAATACAAAAATTAGTCAAGTGTGGTGGTGCATGCCTTAGTCCCAGCTACTTGGGAGGCCGAGGCAGGAGAATCGCTTGAACCCGGGAGGCAGAGGTTACAGTGAGCCAAGATCGTGCCACTGCACTCCATCCTGGGCATCAGAAAGAAACGCCGTCTCAAAAAACAAAACAGAAAAGGCTGGACACAGTGGCTCACACCTGTAATCTGGGCACTTTGGGAGGCTGAAACGGGGATCACAAGGTGAGTAGATCAAGACCATCTTGGCTAACATGGTGAAACCCCGTCTCTACTAAAAAATACAAAAAAAAAAAAAAAAAAAAATTAGTTGGACGTAGTGGCACATGCCTATAATCCCAGCTACTCAGGAGGCTAAGGCAGGAAAATTGCTTGAACCCAGGAGGCTGAGGTTGTGGTGAGCCGAGATTGTGCCACTGCACTTCAGCCTGGGTGACAGAGCGAGACTTTGTCTCAAAAAAAAGAAAAAAAAGAAAAAGTTGAAGATCAGATTTATATGCAGGGCTGGGGTGGGGTCTGGAACCTTTCCTTAGAAACTCCTGGTAAGAGGCAGAAGAGGTGCAGGACAATGGCCAGTCCATACATGGCAACAAAACTGTGGCCCAAAACCTGTGCAGTAACCAGCTCCGGAAACCAACTACCAACCTCTGCAGCAATGCTCAGGACCTGGTCAATGATTGCAGCTTCTCTAACATTGGCCCCCACTTCCAACTCAGGACCAACTAGAGAAAGCCAACTGTGCTTCCCTAAGCAACCCCATAGGACATCCGCTGTTAGCTGGCTGCCCCTAGCTTCCCCAGACCGACAGCCTCCTGTGGGCTCACTTGAGCCTGTCCTTTTCCACTCCACAGCTCTCCCTCTCCCCTGCCTGCCTCAGAGCTTTGGCTGACTCCCTTGCAAACTCTGAATAAGCAGCCTGTGCTGCTCTCATTTGGATGGTCTTTGTTCTTCCAAGTAGCTCAGTAAATGGGGGGAGAAGAGACAGCAGTTCCTTACAGTTGCATTTCAATTAATAAATGCAGATGGAATGACGGAAATAGAAAACACCATTAGGCAAAGGCCAGTATTAATTATCGCCATCAAGAACCATGGGGACAGCCGGGCACGGTGGTTCACACCTGTAATCCCAGGACTTTGGGAGGCCAAAGTGGGTGGATCATTTGAGGTCAGGAGTTCAAGACCAGCCTGGCCAACATGGTGAAACCCTGTCTCTACTAAAAATACAAAAATCAGCTGGGTGTGTTGGTGTGTGTCTGTAATCCCAGCTACTCGGGAGGCTGAGGCAGGAGAATTGCTTGAACCTGGGAGGTGCAGGTTGCTGTGAGCTGAGATCATGCCACTGCACTCCAGCTTGGGTGACAGAGCAAGACTATGTCACAAACACACACAAAAAAGAGATCCTGACATCTGTGACAATTCAGATTAATTTAGAAGATACATGAATAACCGAATAAGCCAGGCACAGAAAGACGATGCTGCATGATCTCACTTATATGTGGAATTAGAAAAAAAAAAAATCAAATACATAGGAATAGAGTAAAATGGCAGTTGCCAGGAGCAGGGGGAAATGGGAAGATTGTAGGTCAAACGGACAGAATTATAGTTATGCAAGGCAAGTATGCTAGAGATCTAATGGACAGCATGAGGACTATAGTTAATAACACTATATCAATTACTGATAACCTCACCCTCCCCACCCACTGCCCCCCTACACACAGTAACTATATGAGATGATTTTTATATTAGTTTGTAGTTTGTTTGACTGTAGTAATCAATTCACTATATATCAAAGTAAATATATCAGAACATCTCATTGTGCAGCCTGAGCAACATGGCAAAAAACCATCTCTACAAAAAATACAAAAATTAGCCAGGTGTGGTGGCATGTACCTGTAGTCCCAGCTACTCGGGAGCCTGAGGCAGGAGGATCATCTGAAACCAAGTTGAGGCTGCAGTGAGCTGAGATCGCACCACTGCAGTCCAGCCTGGGTGAGAGAGCAAGACCATGTCTCAAAAAAAATAAAAAATAAAAATAAAACCCCCCAAAACCACACAACATGTTGCACATGTTAAATATAAACAATTTAGGCCGGGCGCGGTGGCTCACGCCTGTAATCCCAGCACTTTGGGAGGCCGAGGAGGGCGGATCACAAGGTCAGGAGATCGAGACCACGGTGAAACCCCGTCTCTACTAAAATACAAAAAATTAGCCGGGCACAGTGGTGGGCGCCTGTAGTCCCAGCTACTCAGGAGGCTGAGGCAGGAGAATGGTGTGATCCCGGGAGGCGGAGCTTGCAGTGAGCCGAGATTGCGCCACTGCACTCCAGCCAGGGGGACAGAGCGAGACTGCGTC
>NW_016869186.1:0-619 GCF_001698545.2 Rhinopithecus bieti | reverse complement strand
AAAGACAGATTAATTAGTCATTCGAATTAATGTAAGGTGTGATATATGCCAGAAAGGCAAGGTAGAAGGCATGAAAAACTACATATTTCAGGGAGATCTGGAACATCCTGCCAGGGTCAAGTGAGGCTTCACTGAGGCAATGTCTTTTCAGCTGGGAGCTGAAGATGGGCAGTTCCTCACCAGGCATGGAGTAGAAGCTAAGGCGTGTTCCAGCAGGGAATGAGTCGTGTGCCGTTTCTGTAGTATCAGGAAGGTTGCTGTAACCAGGGGCCCTAAGAAGTGTTTCATAATAAACTTCACACAAACGGATTAGTAATTTTTGAAAGGCAAAACAGAAAAATGGGTCACAGCACTTAGCACAGAATCAGTACAAAATACAATCTCTGGCTTCTATTATGATCATTTTCCATTTCCACACACGGGCTCGCATCTCTCTCTGCAAAGCTGCAGTTCCACTTGGCCATCATCCAAAGAGGTTTCTGAGGACAGCTCACCTGCTCTCTCAGCCCCTATGCGTACTCCCAAAAATGCTCCGTGACATAGCAGAAGTGTTCCTTGAATAAATAAAACTAATTTATTGTTCACTCTACTTTATTTATTTATTTATTTATTTATTTAT
>NW_016869185.1:0-250 GCF_001698545.2 Rhinopithecus bieti | reverse complement strand
TTCCCCACAGGCCTGAATGTGCTCCCGAATGTCCCTTCTCGAATCCGTCCATGATGCAGTTTCAAAACTGCATAATATAAAGAAAGATTTATCTATGTGAGATGAATAGACATATCTATCACAGAGCAGTTTCACAGAAAGCTTCCTTCCTGTATTTGTCTGAGGATAATTCCTTTTCCACCATAGCAGTCCATATATTACCTAATGTCCCCGGTAGCTTTTTCTCCAAGCAGGATTCCCCAATCCTCTA
>NW_016869184.1:0-684 GCF_001698545.2 Rhinopithecus bieti | reverse complement strand
AAAAGAAAGAAAGAAGTTTGGTTTTAGGCTTTGTTAGGTGGATCAATTTAAGATGTGCCATCACGCCTGAAACATGTTCCTTAGTCCTAGGTTGTGACCATTCTGTAGCGGTTCTCATGAAAATTCTGAGGTGTTTACCAAACCTCTCTAACTTGGAAGGATTAAACTCCAACTTTGTCTTCCCTTCACTAGAAAGAAGCTGTTAATATTTTTGTTCAGCACATTCAGCCTTCTAGATTTCGTTTTCCCTCTCAGCTCCATGCACTGTCACAGCTCATTTGTCCACCAAGAATGCATGGAAAGTTTGTATGAAAATTGTTAGGCTTACCTGTCTATGATGTTCCTTTTCTGAGATACTGGCATTCTCATTTTCCAGGTTCTGTGAGAGCCCTGAAATCCAAATTGTGACTCTTCAACCCAGTAAGACTACAACTTTGTGCCTGAGTATTATCTTTGTGTTGTTATGGAGACTGAGGAATGTCCCAAAGAAAAAATAAATAAATATGGATATTTTAAAAGTTACGTGTTCTCTAGTTTCTAAGTTGCTTCAAATAATTCCTTTAATATTTTGTTCACAGTTCATTGTTATTATTATTGGCAGTAGGATTAGTATTCCCAAGCTAATTCACCATTACCAGAAGCAAGAGCTTGCTGTATGATCTCTTCAAAATGTAAAAAGGAAAG
>NW_016869183.1:0-2011 GCF_001698545.2 Rhinopithecus bieti | reverse complement strand
TAGAATTCTTTTGTAAACATATATTTTCACTTATCTTGGGTAAACACCTCAGAGTGAAATTGATGATCCATAGGGTAGGTATGTATTTAGTTTCATAAAGCTGTTCAAACTTTTTCCAGAGTTATTCTATATTCATAGTCACTCCAATAATACATGAGCATTTTAGTGACTCTACATCCTCACTAACACTTGTATTTTCAGTTTTTAAAATTTCATCCTTTCTAATGGGAATGTAGCAGTATCTTCCTGTGGCTTAAACTGGACTTCCTGATGACTAAATCGTGCTAGATATTTTGTGATGTGCACACTCCCATTCACAAAACTTTTAAAATCAAGTGTTTGTTTAAATCTTTCCACATTTCAAATTGGATTATTATTCAATTAATTAAATTTTAGGAGTTCTTTACAAATGCTGGATACCAGTCCATTAGCAGATATATGATTTGTGACTTGCCTATCCAGTTTCTTCATGATATATTTCGATGAGCGTAAGTTTTAAATTGTGATGATATCTAACTTATATATATTTTTTCTTTTCTGGCTATTGCTTTTTATAACCTGCCTACCTCTAAGTCAGAAATATTCTCTTCCATGTTTTCATATAACAGTTTTATAGTTTTATTTATTATGTGTAAGTCTATGATCCATCTTGAACTGATTTTTGTGCTTGGTATGAGGTAAGGTTCAAGATTATTTTTTCTATAGATATACCCAGTTGTTCCAGCACAATTTGTTGAAAAGACTTTCCTTTCCCCATTGTATTGTTTTGGTATCTCTGTCAAAAATCAAATGACCATATACGTGTGGGTCTACTTCTGGGCTCTCTGTTCTACTCCATTGATCTACTTGTCAATTCTTATGTGCCACACTGTCTTGATTACTATAGCTTTATAAGTCCTGGAGTCAAGTAGTATACGTTCTCCAACTTCACTCCCCCCACCCTCCAGATTGCTTTAGATATTCTAGGTCAAAGATCAGCAATGGATCTTTTTTTTCTTAAGGGATAGATAATACATATTTTAGGCTTACAGGCAATATGGTGTGTGTCCTAATTACTCAACAGTACTGTTGTGGCATGAAAGTAACCATAAACAATATGTAAACAAATGGCTGTGGCTGTCTTCCAATAAAAGTTTATTTACAAAACAGTAGCTGGTCTGCAGGCCACAGTCTCTGAACCTCTGCTAAGCCTTGGGCATTTCCATTCATATTGTAAAATCACCTTATCAATTTGGAGATTATGGCTGATATAGTGTTGAGCCTAGAAGTCAATTTGGGGAGAGTTGACATCTTAACAATGTTGCGTCTTCCAATATGTTAATATAGCAAAGTATATTGACTGATTTTTTAATGTTAAACCAGCCTTGTATTTCTGGGACAAACCTACATGGTCATGCTATATTTGATTCGCTAATGTTTTGCTAAATATTTTTATAGCTATATGCATGAGTAATTTGGTCTGCAATTTTCTTTTTATCTAATATCATTGTTAGGTTTTGGTATTAGGGTTATTTTAACCTTATTTTAGCCTTATAATACAAGTTTAATATAAGTGGAAGTGGTTCCTCATCTTCTATTTTCAGCAGTTTGTGTATAATTGTAGGGTTTTTTCTTAAATATTTGATAGAATTCATTAAGGAAATCATCTAAACTTTGAGTTTGTTGTTAAAAAGGTTTCTGATAATGAATTTAATACATATAGGGCTATTCATATTTTGCTTAATCTAGTATTAGTTTTGGTAAAATGAATTTTTCAAGGAATTTTTTTCATCTCATCTTAGTTGTCAAATTTATTGGTAGAAAGTTGTTCGGCCGGATGCGGTGGCTCAAGCCTGTAATCCCAGCACTTTGGGAGGCCGAGACGGGCGGATCACGAGGTCAGGAGATCGAGACCATCCTGGCTAATACGGTGAAACCCCGTCTCTACTAAAAAAATACAAAAAAATAGCCGGGCGACTCGGGAGGCTGAGACAGGAGAATGGCGTGAACCCAGGAGGCGGAGCTTGAAGTG
>NW_016869182.1:0-304 GCF_001698545.2 Rhinopithecus bieti | reverse complement strand
TTCTTTTGATTCAGTAGTTTGGAAACACTGTTTTGTCCATACTGCGAATGGACATTTGGGAGCTCATTCAGGCCAATGGCAAAACCATGATTATCCCAGATAAAAACCAGAGGAAGATACCGGAGGAAATGCTTTGTGATGTGTGCATTCATCTCTCAGGTAAACCTTTCTATTCATTCAGCAGTTTGGAAACAATGTTTTTGCAGTACCTGTGAAGGGATATTTGGGAGCACATTGAGGCCTATGGTGACAAAGAAAATGTCTTTAGATAAAACTAGAAAGAAGCTTTCTGAAACACTGCTTT
>NW_016869181.1:0-1537 GCF_001698545.2 Rhinopithecus bieti | reverse complement strand
AATTGGTTTCTAGAATAAGCTGTTTTGATCATGGATTTTGAACCTTAAACAAATCACTAATTCTCAATGGAGCATTAAACATCTGAATTCATTTTGCAAAGCTGAATGTCAAAGTGGCTTTTTAAAGTGAGAATAAACATAAAGCCATTTATTACCAGTGATCACACCAGCAGTTCTAACAAGTGGACTTGGCCAATTAGAGGTCAGGGCAAACCCTGCATTTTTTACTGTGCTAGATTAATCCCATCAGTGTGAAAGTGGATTAATCATTAATGTCTTCAAGATGATGCAGGTGTGTGTTTTGAGTCAATTGGTGTTCTAAGTCATTTGCCCTATAGAAGATTTGCATTTTTGTGTATTTGATGAATGTTTATTGCATGCCTATCTTCTTTCAGATGCTACATTTACAGGGTGTGTTTTGTTAGACTACAGTAAGCTTGTTTTCCACAGAAACCTCTTAGAAATTTGTTTCGCCTGTTCTTTCCCCATTACTAAGAGCCCACCCTCTAAATAGTGTACTTCATCAGCTAGCTCCCCGCATGACATATCTATGCAAGTGAGAAGGAAAGGGTTAACAGCTGATCTGCAATCCAGCCTTTCTTACCCAGGGGGCGCACCAGAGAGAAATGACCAGTCACATGTCCTTGTGAATTTGCTAATTGGACTTCCTGATGGTAATCGCCAGTGGGAGTCCTTATCTATAGAATGCTTTTGTCAAGATATACCAGGTTTGTCTAGGCTTATTTATGGTAAACACACCTAGAATCTGTGAATTTCTGGAGAATGGTCAGCTGGTAAATGGCGTTTTTAGTGATCATGGTATAAAATGAAGATGTTTCATGACAAAAATAGCTCCTTTTGTGAAAATAGTGTCTCTCCACTCCCCACCTTATGACACTTAGAGAGATATCCTATGTTAACTCTGGGCCAGGATCATTTCACCCTACAGCTGTAATTCCCTGGGAACAGACAGCACATCTTAATCCTCTTTGTAACAATGTCCAGCACAGCACACAGCACCTAGAAAAGACTCAATAAATATTTAATTTATTTTAAAGAATATACATACATAACATAACCCACTTATAAATGGCCGTAAACTACTTGGTTAGCAAAACCCACACAAGATCATAACAGTTTTAACCACAATTATTGCAGCCAAGAAAATGTTTAACAGTCATATAAAATGAGAAGTCACTTAGAAAAAAAGAAAAAAAGACTTTTAGGTTGGGTGCAATGGCTCACACCTGTAATCTTAGCACTTTTGGAGACGGAGGTGGGAGGATTGCTTGAGCCCAGGATTTCAAGACTAGCCTGGGAAACATGGCAAAATCCTGTCTCTACTAAAAATATGAAAATTAGCTGGGCATGGTGGTGCACACCTGTAGTCCCACCTACTTGGGAGGCTGAGGTGGGAGGATGGCTCGAGTCCAGGAGGCAGACATTGCAGTGAGCCAAGATCATCGCACTCCAGACTGGGAGACAGAGCTAGACAGACCCTGTCTCAAAAAAAGAGAGAGAAAAAAAGACTTTTTTT
>NW_016869180.1:0-1235 GCF_001698545.2 Rhinopithecus bieti | reverse complement strand
TTTCCTGTATCTTCTGATTTTTCAAATATTTTATAAGATATACTTATTATCTTTATAATCTTAACATATAGATGTATTGCTCCAGACTATGTTAATAAGATATGCCTCTGAAAACTTCTTCATTTCCATATTGGGTACAAAATAATAATAGTAGTTAATTTTGTTAATATATGTAAAACATTTATTGAAAACTGAATATTTGTTAATAACTGTAAATATGCTATATATTTTTAATTTAAAACATTATTTTGTGGCTTTAATATTCCCCATTGAAGGCTAGAAAAATGATGCCATGAAAAGATAATTTCACTATGCTCAAGATCTTTAAATGCATAAGATATAAGTAGGACTCAAATTCTGTGAAAATATATTATAGCATTTTAATACTGATGACAAGTGGAAAATGAATATCTTGCCTAGGAAGTCCACACTTAACATGGTTGTAATATACATGAGCTATAGCCATTATGCTTTAGTGAAATCGTGTTAAATAATAATATGACTTCTAAAACAGTATATGATAGAATAAGTTGCTTTTTCCTTTGACAGAGAAACTATAAATTAACTTTTGTTAAGGCTTCTTATTAGGTACAATGCTAAGCAGTTGGCACATTTTGTCTCATTGAATCCACATGAAAATGATACTGTTTGTATCCCAACTTTACAGATGAATAGCTAAACTTCAGAAAATATAGGCAGATTTTCCAAATTTACTCAGCAAATAACTGGAAAAGAATCTATAGTGTAGCTACAGATAGCAGTAAACTGTGCAAGAGGTTAGCTAATCCACAGTCAGTCAGACACATAAATTCTGTATAGACATTATCATGGAGACCCCTAAGAATATCACCTTTATCTTGAGTTTTGACCCAGATAGTAGAGCCTCCTATTTCTTAAAGTGTTAGTTATATGGGCTTAGGATACCTGACACAAATTGTTGACAAATAGCAGGACCCAGAGACTCTCTCTAATTTGTTCCATGCTTATGCCATTTATTGTTTTATTTTTTCTGTAAAATTTCACCCTTTTCTATATTTATGGTGCAAAAGACTTTCCCTTTCATTTATTATTACTTTCTAAGACTTTGATAGAATATTTTCCCTTTTCAACACTTTGATTATAATTAATAGATTTATTTTAATTTTAAAATTGATTATATATTACATCATAAAATTCAATTCTGTACTCACAAAGTAGAAATAGCACAAACTACATTATCTTTAAGTGAGATAAAA
>NW_016869179.1:0-1235 GCF_001698545.2 Rhinopithecus bieti | reverse complement strand
TTTGTGTTTTTAGTAGAGATGGGGGTTTCACCATGTTAGCCAGGCTGGTCTCAATCTCCTGACTTCATGATCCACCTGCCTTGGCCTCACAAAGTGCTGGGATTACAGGTGTGAGCCACCGCTCCTGGCCTCCCAGTCTTGTCTAATCACATGCATCCTCTAAGGTGCCTGTTTAAAAAATAATATACTTAACCATGAGGCTTCTGGGAATTCTGATTCAGTGTCAGGCTGAGATAGGTCCAGGTAATGTATCTTTAACAGGAACTATAGGTAATTTTGATCATCAGGCAGATTGGAAAATATTACCAATGCCATTGTGTACTAAGAGGGTTTGAAGGTATTGGAGAAGCAGGAATAGGCTTAGGAGTAGATCCCAATTTTTTAAATTGATACTTTACTGATTTTCTCTAGTAAAATAATAGATCAGATTGTGGAAGTTATAAAATTGCTTTACGTTCCCTTAATCTGCACAAAACCAATATTGTATTTTTTTCTTTTAGTTGACAACATTCATATAGTCAGTTCTTTGGCATTATCTGTGTTTACATTGGGGAACAAAAGCACCACTGACAGGTATAGATAAAACTATTCTGAATGCAGAAGTGGAAGAAAAGTTATACTTAGAAGTAACATTAAAAACAGCTTTAAACATAGAATCAGTAACTTCCTTGGGTACGAAAACCCCCCAAAATTTTAAATAACTTTAATCTAAAACTTTAATCCTTAAAGTTTTATAGAAGATCATAAAACTTTCAAGTTGGGAGAGCTCCTGGATAGTCACATATTTATGGATGAAGCAACCACAACTTAGAGAGGCTTGGGGGCTTGCCCACAGTTAGTGGCAGACTTTCAAATCCATGCTGGCCAAGATTCCATAGAACTCTTATGGATTACAGATAAGTACCAGAAAAAAGCAGCTTTTCCAAGGATATACCAGGTTTTAGAAATAAATGTAGTGGCAAGTCATGTTTTCCTTATATTCCCTATTTTGTTTACCTAATTTTTATGTTTTCTTTCATTTTTCCTTGTCCTAATAAAAATGGATATATTTAAAGGAATCCCTTTTAGGAGATTATGTAATTTGAAATATTTTATCTGATCAATGATATGTTAGAAAAATGAACCATAACCTTCCTAGAATAGTGTGTTTAACAAATAAATACTTTCAGAACATGTTGTGCTAAAGAACTCTAGTTTTCTCCACTTTTATTACAAAACTATTTTATGAATGAAGA
>NW_016869178.1:0-1236 GCF_001698545.2 Rhinopithecus bieti | reverse complement strand
TATGTAAGACTCAGGAAAAATATATTAAATGTCATCTAGCTGTGGCATTTTCATAAGCTAGTTGCTAGTGAAATTTTAATTAACTTTAAAATTATTTGTCCACACAACTTTTCTTTTAGCGATCTAAAAAACTGGTTAACTTTTAACAGTATTCCAAAGGTTGTTCACTAAATGATGAAAAATGGAGGTAATAGCGCAGCACTCTTAAAGAACTGGTTCTAATGGATAAAGTAAGAGCATCTCGACTGGGCACAGTGGCTCACGCCTGTAATCCCAGCACTTTGAGAGTCCAAGGCGGGCAGATCACCTGAGGTCAGGAGTTCAAGACCAGCCTGACCCACATGGAAAAACCCCGTCTCTACTAAAAATACAAAATTGGCCGTGCATGGTGGTGGATGCATATAATCCCAGCTACTTGGAGGCTGAGGCAGGAGAATTGCTTGAACCCAAGAGGCAGGGGTTGCGGTGAGCCGAGATCATGCCATTGCACTCCAGTCTGGGCAACAAGAGCAAAAACTCTGTCTCAAAAGAAAACAAAGAAAAGAGCATCTCTCTTAGGAAACTGTTGAGATTTCGTGTGTCTTGTAAACTCACTTCATAAAAAGGCTGTCTTTTATAGTCATGAACTAGCAAACACGATTAAGGATTTGTATAACAAAATCTTAACTTTTATTTCTAGGGTCTTTCATTGTCATCCTCATCTTGATATTGTTCCATGAATATTAAATGAGATAATTTCTGCTCTTCAGGAAATTTCTGCACCACTGGGTTTGTAGCTGTTTCATAAAACTATTGACTAAAAGCTATGTCTATGCAACCTTCCAAGAATAGTATGTCAAGCAACTGGACACAGAGTGCTGCCTCTACTTCAGGACTTAACATGCTGACTCAGCTGTACTTCAGAAAAATAATATTAATCATATGTTTTGTGTACATATGACAAAACTGTCAAAGTGACACAGAATACTGACTTGAAGATAGCCTTTTTCATGTCTCTGTATTTCTGGGCTGATGAATTAATATTCATTTGTATTTAACCCTGCAGAATTTTCCTTAGTTAAAAACACTTTCCTAGCTGGTCATTTCTTCATAAGATAGCAAATTTAAATGTCTTCTTGATCAGCTTTTTTAAAAATGTGTACTATTACCTGAGTAAGTTTTTTACTGCTTTGTGTTTTTGTGTGTTTTGAGGCCATGATGATTACATTTGTGGTTCCAAAATAATTTTTTTAAATA
>NW_016869177.1:0-3896 GCF_001698545.2 Rhinopithecus bieti | reverse complement strand
ACCGCGCCGGCCACACTTTTTTGATTCTTATCAAATGCTGCTGTACCTTCTCCTCTTGGATGCAGAAGGACTTTAGAACTTTCTGGAGTTCTTTTTGACCTCAAATGCAATTGAGTTGCTGATACAGTATTATGATTGGTTAGTCCAAGATCCCTCTCTTGCTTTACCTGATATTTTCTTTTTTTGTCTCCCACTCACAGTCCTATTCTCCTTTCCCCTTCCGGTCTTCCACTCTTGGGTATTTGATATATGTGCTTCCAATCTGTCTTCTATAATCTGTATTTAGACATGTGCATATCCTTGAAAAATGCAGTGTCTTGTGCATGTGTGTCCGTGTGGTCCCTAGAACCTTTGTAAAAAATATCAATACTACATGATCTAGAGAATTATTATTAATATCATCTGTTACTTGGGAGTTCATGGAGTCACATAATTTAACAGCTAGGAATCACTTGCAAATCATCAGCTCCACGCTGCTCCTTATTTGACCAGGTGACTAAGGTCCAGAGGCTTCCTTTGAAATGATTTCTTTCAAGAAAATTCTCAGTGTTTACTGAGAGCCTGTATTGGGCAAGACCCTAAGCCACCAGGCATACTGGGGAATATGGAGATCAAGGACTCATGTCCTAGGCACACAGCCTTGAAGGAGATTTTTAGGGAGGCCTGGTGGCTGTGGGACTTTCCATATCTTCTTCAGGACTGGACACAGGGCCCATAAAAGACTCACAGACAATCTGGTTTTGGGATACATCCCACTGCTCCTTCCCCAATCCTCTCCTTTTCATCTTTACTATTTTCTAAGTTTCCACATCTGCCTTCTGAACCAGCTGTCCCTGATGATTCCAGAACAGTTGTGCCCCCAGCCTGCCTCTGCTCTTTCTTGTCCTTCTCTTGACTGACATGTCTCTTCTCTCTTTGACCCACTGTGAGTGACCTGGTGGAGCACAGAGCCCTCACCTGACTTTCTTTTGCATTTCCAGATTGGAGCCTCCCTCTTCGCTAGTAACATTGGAAGTGGCCACTTTGTGGGGCTGGCCGGGACCGGAGCAGCTTCAGGCATCGCCACTGGAGGCTTTGAATGGAATGTGAGTAACACCGCAGCCATGGTGCACTGGGGCTGGAAGGAGTTTTAGCAGTCAACCAGTTCAATCTATGCTCAGAGGAGCTGAAGGTGTTAGGGAACCCTTCAGGGTCAACCCAGGGTGCAGACAGAGGAGGGGCATGGCTTCAGGAGCCTCAGGGCCCTGCTCGCCTTCCACCAGAGTAGCATGAGAAAACCACTGGTATGACAGCAATAGTATTTTTTCTGTTTTCCCTTCATGTTAAAAAGCCAAGGCCCTTCTAGTCCTGTTTGAGATTTGGAAATGCTTACCACCAGATTTCCATTATTATTATTATTTTTTATTATTATTTTATTTTTAGAGACAGGGTCTTGCTCCATTGCCCAGGCTGGAGTGCAGTGGTGCAGTCATAGCCTACTGCAGCCTCAAACTCCTGAGCTCAAGCGATGTCCCCACCTCACTCTCCCAAGTAGCTGGGACTACAGGCATGTGCCACCATGCTTGGTGAATTTTTTAATTTTTTGTAGAAGCAGGGCCTCACTATGTTGCCCAGGTTAGTCTTGAACTCCTGGCCTCTAATAATAATAGTAGTAGTAATAATAAATGTAATTATTTGTTATTACTATTATTGTTGTTATTAAAGCTCTCTAAATGGCATTTTACTCTGTGTAAACCAGGGAAGAGGTGAAGGAGAACCCAGTGCTCTTGCTGTGGCCCAGGGCTGTGATGGTGATGAGCAGCCTCCTGGGCTCCTCTCTGCTGTTTTCTAACTGCTATTTCCATGGGTCAGTTAGGCAGCAAAGGCCTTCTCCAGTCTCTAATGGCTCCTTAGGGGAGAACATGCTGGGTAATTTTTCTGCAGCAGCTGAGGGGCCCTTCAGGTGGCAGGGATGGGCTAAGGTTCCTCCTAGTTTGAGTCCACCTTTTGTGTTCATTTCAGGCCCTGGTTTTGGTGGTTGTGCTGGGCTGGCTGTTTGTCCCCATCTATATTAAGGCTGGGGTAAGTATCTACTCTGTTATTTCATTTCCTGCTGGCAAATGTATCTGTCAGCTTGGTCTTCCTAGAGGGCAGAGGAGACATTATGGGATAAATGGCAGAAAAATCTGTGGATTGGCTTTCACTCCCAGGTTATAAAATTTCTGACTGTCTGCAGTGGCATTATATATACATATATCTCCTCCAGGGTATATATATATATATATACCTCCTCCAGGGCAAGGGTCTGGCTCCTTTTTGATGCCCAGTGACAGGTTTATTGGGCTGGGATAACATCTAGCTACTCCTACAGTGGTAGGGCATATGGGATTAAAATTAGCAAATGGCTGGAGGTCAGGGGCCATCTGGCCACCTCACAGACTTCCCTGGCTAGCAAAGGTTATGAATCCTTGACCACATTTTTGTGGCTCGTACACCAGGATGGTGTCACTGTTCTGTCTGCTCTGGGCCCTCTGGTCACTGTGGCTGGCAGTGACTTCCCTCACACCCCATGCAGGTGGTGACGATGCCAGAGTACCTGCGGAAGCGGTTTGGAGGCCAGCGGATCCAGATCTACCTTTCCATTCTGTCCCTGCTGCTCTATATTTTCACCAAGATCTCGGTAAGTCCACAGCCCCGGGGGGCTGGGCTGTCTCAGAAGCTGCCACTCTCATTCCTCATCACATGCTGCCCACCAAGAGGCGGCTCTATACATTTCTTTTTTTTTTTTTTTTTGAGACAGAGTCTCGCTCTGTCGCCCAGGTTGGGGTGCAGTGGCCGGATCTCAGCTCACTGCAAGCTCTGACCCCTGGGTTTATGCCATTCTCCTGCCTCAGCCTCCCGAGTAGCTGGGACTACAGGTGCCCGCCACCTCGCCTGGCTAGTTTTTTGTATTTTTTAGTAGAGACGGGGTTTCACCGTGTTAGCCAGGATGGTCTTGATCTCCTGACCTCGTGATCCACCCGTCTCGGCCTCCCAAAGTGCTGGGATTACAGGCTTGAGCCACCGCACCCGGTTGGCTCTATACATTTCTATTAACTTGGCCCCTTAAGCCTTCTTGCACCTTGGAGTAAAGTCCTATTTCTGCATTGAGGAGCCAATGGAGTTCAATGGAAATCTGTCCTCCACTGTGGTGCAGGTTGAAAATACAAACAGGTTTGTGACGGTTCAGGGAAAGCAGTTCTTAATAGTAAGATTAAAAGGGAGTTAGGGATAGAACTCTGTATGATCCAGCAGTCTCACTACTGAGTATATATCCAAAGGAATTGAAATTAATATATCGAAGAGGTATCTGCACTCCCATGTTCATTGCAGCACTATTCACTACAGCCAAGATATGGAATCAATGTAAGTCCCATTAACAGATGAATGGATAATATATACGTGGTATATATACACAGTGGAATACCACTCAGCCTTAAAAAAGAAGGAAACGCTGTCATTTGCTGTGAACATGCTGTCTATGTTCATAATGTGGATAAACCTGGAGGACATTATGCTAAGTGAAATAAGCCAGGCACAGAAAGACAAATACAGCATGATCTCACTTGTATGTGGAATCTAAAAAAGTTAACTCAGAAGTAGAGTAGAATGGTGGTTACCAGGGTCTGGGAGTGGGGAATGGGGAGTTGGGGAGATGTTGGTCAAAGGATACAAAATTTCAGTTAGATAGGAGGAGTAAGTTCAAGAGATCTATTGTACAACATGGTGACTACAGCTAATAACAATGTGTTTTGAAAATCACTGAGAAAGCTGGGCATGGTAGTGTGTGCCTGTAGTCCCAGCAACTGAGGAGGCTGAGATGGGAGCCCCAGGGGTTTGAGGCTACCCTGGGCAATGTAGTGAGACCCTGCCTCTTT
>NW_016869176.1:0-1071 GCF_001698545.2 Rhinopithecus bieti | reverse complement strand
AAAAAAAGTGCACCTGTTATAATAAATAAAAGTTTATGAAGTTAACCTTACCTGCTGTTTTCTTTAATTACATATATATTACTTCCATTTTTGAGATTAGTTCTGTTTGTTCTATTTTGATTGTTTCTAATTTGCCAAATATTTACCTCGTGTATAGGGAGTGTTCTGATCTCTTCTTATCAAGTCCCAAACTCCATCTTAATTGTTTATATCCTGGAGGTTTAGTTGCATTTTAATTCTTCTGCATTGAGCTGGGAATAGAAAAAAAAAAGCTGTACAAAAATATGCTTATCCAGTGGTTTCAATACATGCAGAAGTGATTAAAAAATAAAAGATTTCTAATAGAGGTCATTGTGACCAGAGAATGATAGCATTCTGAATGATTATTCAGCCTATGCCATGTGGAATTAGCCATAAATTAGAAGAAAGTTTTTTTTTTTTTTTTTCCTCTGCTTGTTTCTTGACATTGGAATTATCTGACATTTGAGATTTCTCCATTTAATTGTCAAGAAAATTTTCAGCTGGAAAGTTTGTGTTTTAGCATTTTACTGACTCTTTGAGACCCAACTGTATAAGACTGTGCAGTTTTCTGTCCAAACACATTCTATCTTTCCTGGAGAAGCATTTGAATTTCTTCTATTTCTTTTCTTATGTGTGTACCAAGTAAATATAATTTTATTTTTTAATATGAGTGAGAAAACTCCATTAAAAATTCTTGTGAAGAATTTGACTTGGATTTGACTCAGAAAGCTAGAATGTTAATGTATAAAAAAACAAGGATATTATAATCAACATCCTTTTATTTCAATTATATCAAATAATTTTTACTGTCACTCAATGGGGTGGATATTTGAGGAGTTTGAATAATGTCTTAAATATGCAGTTCTTTAATAGACAAAAAGATCCTAAAATTAAGTTTCTATGTCTTTTGAAAGTCACCATTTTCATTTTATTATTTTTAGGAACCATTCAATGCTTGTTATGTGCAAGTCGACAAGCCCAAATCTAGTCTCATTTAATCCTTGCAAGAGTCTTGCTTAGAAACTTATTTTAAATTTAGAATAGAGTGGG
>NW_016869175.1:0-2007 GCF_001698545.2 Rhinopithecus bieti | reverse complement strand
TAAAATAGTTTTAACAATGATGATATACTGCAACTTGTCACTAAAATTTTATTTATTTTAAACTAATTGAGTTTTTGTACATGAAATTGTACATGTAATTGAGTTTAAAATACATAAAAATTTAACGACAAGTTAAATTTTATAACACACATGCAGTAAAGGGTGTAAATCTTAAATGCATAGTATAATTAATTTTTCATATGAATACCACCACGACTCAGATTAAAATATAGAATACTGGCTAGGAGCAAATGGCTCATACCTGTAATCCCAGCATTTTGGGAGACCAAAGCAGGAGGATCACGTGTGGCCAGGTATTTGAGACCAGCCTAGGCAACACAGCAAGACCCCATCTCTACAAAAAATAAAAAGTAAAAATATTAGCCACATGTGGTGGCACATACCTATAGTCCCAGCTCCTTGGGAGGCTGAGGTGAGAGGATCAGTTGTGTCCAGGAGGTTGGGGTTACAGTAAGCTATGACTGTGTCACTGCACTCCAGCCTGGACTGCAGAGCAAGTCTAAAAGAACAGCTGGGCGCAGTGGCTCAAGCCTGTAATCCCAGCAGTTTGGGAGTCTGAGACGGGCAGATCACGAGGTCAGGAGTTCGAGACCATCCTGGCTAACATGGTGAAACCCCGTCTCTACTAAAAAATACAAAAGCTAGCCGGGCGAGGTGGCAGGCGCCTGTAGTCCCAGCTACTGCGGAGGCTGAGGCAGGAGAATGGCGTAAAACCGGGAGGCGGAGCTTGCAGTGAGCTGAGATCTGGCCACTGCACTCCAGCTCGGGCGACAGAACGAGACTCCGTCTCAAAAAAAAAAAAAAAAAAAAATAAAAAAAAAAAAAAAAAAAAGTCTAAAAGAACAAAAAAATATATATAGAATACTTCCAACCCTTCAGAAAATCCCTTGTACCCTCCTAGTCATTATCTCCTGAGGGTAAGCATCATTCTGACCTCTATCACCATGGATTAGTTTTGACTGTTCTTAAACTTTATATTAATGGAGATGCATTCATGCTGATACTTGTGGCAATAGTTTGCTCATTTTCGTTGCCATATAGTATTCCACTGCATGAATATATCACTATTTATTCATTCTCGTGTTGATGGACATTAGGGTTGTTTCAAGGTTTTGGCTGTTATGGATAACGCTGGTATGATCATTCTTATTCAGGACAGTTAGTGGACATTTGTGGTCTTTTTACTTGAGTGTTGTAGTATAATAGCCTCCCAAAAGATATGTCCACGTCCCAACCCTCGGAACCTGTGACGGTGACATTATTTGGAAAAGCAGTCTTTGTGCACGTAATTTTTTTTTTTTTTTTTTGAGATGGAGTCTCGCTCTGCTGCCCAGGCTGGAGTGTGGTGGTGTAGTCTCGGCTCACTGCAACCTCTGCCTCCTGAGTTCAAGCAATTCTCCTGCCTTAGCCTCCTGAGTAGCTGGGATTACCAGGCACACACAACCACACCCAGCTTTTTTTTTTTTTTTTTTTGTAGAGATGCTATTTCACCATGTTGGCCAGGCTTTACTATGTTGGCCAGGCTGGTCTCCAATTCCTGACCTCAGGTGATCCGCCCACCTCGGCCTCCCAAAGTACTGGGATTATAGGTGTGAGCCACTGCACGCAGCTTGTACGTGTAATTAAATTAAGCATCTCAAGACAAGATCAGCCTGTATTACCTGAGTGGGCTGTAAATCCAATGACAAGGGTCCTTATAAGAGACACAGGGAGCAGGAGAAGGCCATGTGGAGACAGAGGCGAAGATGAGGGTTATACAGCCCCAAGCTAAGTACTGTTCAGAGCCAACAGAAGCTGGAAGAGGCAGGGAAGGATTAGAGCCTTCAGAGGAAGCATGGCGCAGCTGACACCTTGACTTTGGCCTTCTGGTCTCTAGAACACTGAGATAATAATTCTGTTGTTTTAAGCCACAAAGCTTGGGATCATTTGTGACGGCAGCCAAAGGAAATTAATAATACAAAAGTTCACTTTACTAATACCCGTTTT
>NW_016869174.1:0-1503 GCF_001698545.2 Rhinopithecus bieti | reverse complement strand
GAGATTACAGGCATGAGCCACCTCACCCAGCCCTGTGAGTGATATCTTAATAAAGCTGTTAAAAAAGAATGAGCAGGCATATTATATTCAGTTGAAGTAGTGACTAGAACAAGTCTCTGCTCTCTCAGGCTCCATCCCCTCTTATCCTTTTCCTCTTTCCTCTGGGTCTCTTCTCTGTCATTTCTTTCTCCATGACACAACACACTCTCTTCTCCAAAACTTTTTTATTCTCCTACCTCCTTCCTCAAAATGCAGCTCCTTCCTTTAACTGGCTGTATTGCTTTTTTTCTTTTTCTTTAACTTTTGAAATTGACATGTAATAAGCGTATATATTTATAGGGTACAGAGTAAATATTGCAATACAAACAATGTACAGTGATCTGATCAGGGTAATTAGCATATCGATCATCTCAAACATTTATTATTTCTTTTTTTTCTCTTTTGAGACGGAGTTTCGCTCTTGTTGCCCAGGCTGGAGTGCAATGATGCAATCTCGGTTCACCGCAACCTCTGCCTCCCGAGTTCAAGCGATTCTCCTGCCTCAGCCTCTAAGAATAGCTGGGATTACAGGTATGCACCACCACACCCTGCTAATGTTGTAATTTTAGTAGAGACGGGGTTTCTCCATGTTGGTCAGGCTAGTCTCAAACTCCGGACCTCAGCTGATCCGCCCACCTCATCCTCCCAAAGTGCTGGGATTACTGGCGTGAGCCACCGTGCCCGGCCTCTATTTTTCTTTTAAATCTGAATGTGATCTCTCCTTCCCATTCTGAGCACTCACGCTCCTCCAGAGCTAAGCTTAGAAAACAAAGGAATACAGGGATAGGGAAACAAATGATCTCGAAATAGTTATGGAAAATAGCAACTTCTTTTTTTCTGCGGAGCTTCCTTTCGACCGTGATTTTCCTTTTCCTTTTGTTTTTTCCAGACAGAGATTTTCTCTATCTCTGGCTCTTGAAGTGAGGTCAGAGACTCAAAATACCACACTGTATCATTTACTTGGGCATTTTCTCAGAAGGGGATTAACTTTGGCAAGAGTTTGGGCGGTGACAAATGACTCAGAGATAAAAGATGAGTCAAGAAGCATTGCTAAAACTGTGGTCGCTTCGCATCAACCTTAGGGATATGGGACTTTGCAACTTGGCAACCATAACATTATATTGATTAGTGTAATAGATTCTTTCTGAGTATGATAGCAAAGACAAAGGCAGAATATTCTTAGTATATCAATAAATTCCATCGGTCATTATTTGATACTTAAAAAAAATACTTGTCTCAAGAAGCAAGGTTTTAACCACACAGCAGTTTTCACATTACTGAAAAACCCACTAGGGAGAAAGACACTCTAGTGGATCTCTATTTACTCAATAATAAAAGCAAAATCAAATGACCTTTATTTAAAACAAACAAGTGAAAGAAAATTGGCAGGCAGAGAAGGGAGTCACCTTTTCTCAATCCACTGCTTGAGAAACTATCCGTTAGCTCCAGAATGTTTTTATTTTA
>NW_016869173.1:0-1503 GCF_001698545.2 Rhinopithecus bieti | reverse complement strand
AATAAAAATAAGTAGGACTTAATGATAGACTTAATTTTCAGTCTCTTCGAACGCAAGCTTTATTTTGATTCATCATAGAATGCACTTTCTTTTCTAATTGTTTTACCATTTCAAATTTAACTTAGGGAGAAAATACTCAACTTTAAGGAAAGAATTAAGTTGTAAAAACAAACAAAAAACACAGTGTTAAAGTACTCAGACAGTTTGAATAAGCTACATCACAGAATTTCATATTCTTTAAACACCACAAAGTTAATGCCAAGAAGTATCTGCCTGATAAACAATTTCATTTCTTATGTAAGTATGGTACCTTATTAGAGAGACCCCTATAAGCAATTTATACATACAGCTATTTCACTTACCTTGACAAGTTTTTCACTAGCCATTTTCTGTAATGCATAGAGATACAGTGACCTGCTAAAGAAAATAAATTATAAAAGAGATAAATTACAAATTAGAAATAAATTATTATTTATTTATTTATTTATTTATTTATTTATTGAGACAGTTTTGCTTTTTCAGCCAGGCTGGAGTGCAGCGGCATGATATCAGCTTACTGCCACCTCCACTTTCTGGGTTCAAGCAATTCTACTGCCTCATCCTTCCGAGTAGCTAGGATTACAGGCATGTGCCACCATCCTCAGCTAACTTTTGTATTTTCAGTAGAGATGGGGTTTTGCCATGTTGGCCAGGCTGGTCTTGAACTCCTGCTCTCAGGTGATCCACCCACCTCGGCCTCCCAAAGTGCTGAGATTACAGGTGTAAGCCACCATGCCTGGCCTACTTTCATTTTAAAGGTATATTTCATTTTACTAAATTTTTTATCCTACAAATATTTAAGATAGTTGCATTATTAATATATTTTTAGATAGGAATAAATTTATAGGGACTGTTTCAGCAATTTTATAGAAATAATAAAACTTTTATTGAAAGTAGTATTTTATATGCACTTCCTTCCTAGTTATAGGTACTTTTAAAGCCTATCATTTTCTCTCTTTAAAATGTAGTAAACATTTTTTACAAACTTGTAATGCTATGTAGCATGAATTAAAAGAAATTCAGGATAGGTGTAGTGGCTCATACCTGTAATCCCAGCACTTTAGAAGACCGAGGCAGGAGGATCGCTTGAGGCCAGGGAGTTTGAAACCATCCTGGGTCACGTAGTGAGACGCCTGTCTCTACAAAAAATAAAACAAAAAATTAGCTGGGTGTGCTGATGTGCACCTGTTGTCCTAGCTACTTGGGAGGCTGAAGTGAGAGGATTATTTGAGCCCAGGAGTTCGAGATTATAGTGAGCTGTGATCACACCACTGTATTCCAGCCTGGGCAGCAGAGCAAGAGATTATTTAAAAAAAAAAAAAAAAAAAAAAAAAAAAAGAAGAAGAAAAGGAAAGAAAAAAAGAAAAGAGAGACACAGAGAGAAAGAAAGAAAGAAAGAAAGGAGGGAAGGAAGGAAGGAAGGAAGGAAGGAAGGAAGGAAGGAAGGAGGGAGGGAGGGAGGGA
>NW_016869172.1:0-1071 GCF_001698545.2 Rhinopithecus bieti | reverse complement strand
CTCGGCCTCCCAAAGTGCTGGGATCGCAGGCATGAGCTGCCGCGCCCGGCCTCACATTTTCATTTTGCAGTACGCCTGCAGATTATGTCCATGGTCTTGCCTGCATAATTCAGATGTCCTTTACTTTTTTTTTTTTTTTTTTTTTGAGACGGAGTCTCGCTCTGTCGCCCAGGCTGGAGTGCAGTGGCCGGATCTCAGCTCACTGCAAGCTCCGCCTCCCGGGTTCCCGCCATTCTCCTGCCTCAGCCTCCCGAGTAGCTGGGACTACAGGCACCTGCCACCTCGCCCGGCTAGTTTTTGTATTTTTTTAGTAGAGACGGGGTTTCACCGGGTTAGCCAGGATGGTCTCCATCTCCTGACCTCGTGATCCGCCCGTGTCGGCCTCCCAAAGTGCTGGGATTACAGGCTTGAGCCACCGCGCCCGGCCGTCCTTTACTTTTGAGCATTTCCCCTCACGCAGCTTTCCTCCTCTATAAATACGACAGTCAACAATTGAGAAAAAGAGTATCTAATTGGAAGATTTAAAATTTTTGATGATCTACTATGTTAGTAAGAATGGAGGAAACAGGCACTCTCATACACTATCGGCAGGAGTGTTAATAGTTCAGCCCTTTTGTAGTACAATTTGACAATGATTTTCCTAACTGAAAATGCCCATTCCCTTTAATTGAATGATTCCACAAACAGGTTTTTATTGAACACATATACTTCTATGTTTGTTCAAAGAAGTACATGGGGCTGGGTGCAGTGTCTCATGCCTGTAATCCCAGCACTTTGGGAGGCTGAGGCAGGCTGATTGCTTGAGCCTAGGAGTTCAAGACCAGCCATGGGCAACATAGCAAAACCCTGTCTCTAAAAAAAAAAAATACAAAAAATTAGCCAGGTGTGCTGGTCGGGAGGCTGAGGTGGAAGGATCACTTGAACCTGGGAGGCAGAGGTTGCAGGGGGCCAAGACCGTGCCATTGTACTCCAGCCTGGGAGACAGAGTGGGAGCCTTTCCCCCCAGTCCCCCCCCAAAAAAAAAGAAAAAGGAAAGAAAGAAAGAAAGAAAGAAAGAAAGAAAGAAAGAAA
>NW_016869171.1:0-707 GCF_001698545.2 Rhinopithecus bieti | reverse complement strand
AAAGACTGGTGTGCAGCAGCTACACGAAGGTCTTTCAGCGCTGATAACTTCATTGGTATTCAGCACTCTAAAGCCATCCTCTCTTAAAGGGAGAAATGAGGGGTTATAATGTCATGCGACCTTCATCTACAAACATTGGAGAAATATCACCTTTCCTGCTCAAAAACCAGCAAAATTAGTGTTTTCATCAAAAGAAAAGGCCGGGCGCGGTGGCTCAAGCCTGTAATCCCAGCACTTTGGGAGGCCGAGACGGGCGGATCACGAGGTCAGGAGATCGAGACCATCCTGGCTAACACAGTGAAACTCCGTCTCTACTAAAAAAAAAATACAAAAAACTAGCCGGGCGAGGTGGCGGGCTCCTGTAGTCCCAGCTACTCGGGAGGCTGAGGCAGGAGAATGGCATAAACCCGGGAGATGGAGCTTGCAGTGAGCTGAGATCCGGCCACTGCACTCCAGCCTGGGCAACAGAGCGAGACTCCGTCTCAAAAAAAAAAAAAAAAAAAAAAAAGCTCAAATTCAAGAGACTCATGGACAACAAGGATCATACTCCATAGAAAAGAATGGGACCTTGTCAATGCAACAAAACACTCTTCTGTCCTTTTTAATGTTTCAAAAAAACCACTCCAAAGTGAAGGCTCCCATCCCACACACAGATATTTGCTTACGGTGTGGGCCGACAGCTGTGACCTATGTAAGGTTTTTTTAAA